>NW_022157996.1:0-72528 GCF_003316985.1 Fusarium coffeatum
TTTTTTTCGTTTTTTGTTCAGTCCTAACATTTATAGCACCTCGTATGTTCGGTTCCATGTTTATTTATGCTGCGCAAACATATGCGACTCCTTTGTTTGTTGTTTGTTTTGTTTATCCATTTCCATTTTCAATTCATATTCTCCGGTTTCCGATCGATGATTCTTTTTGTTTGTTCCGCTCGTTCCTCGATGATCCATTCTCAGACACTACGCTTATCATAACTTAACACCGCCATCTTATTTAGCTTGGTACTTCGTCAATCATTCCCTTGCCCGCTCTTGATAACTTTTGAACAAGGGCCCAGTCGGCCTCTCGGCACATTTTGAGTTGGCTTGTTGAATGCAAGTGGGAAAAGTCTGATCACCAATATCCATATCCATACTCCCGATGCAACGTACGGTTTCTTTTGGGTTCCTCAGGTATTGAATATTTGCTTCGATCCTTCCACCAGTCAGGATTTCCCACGCTCATTCATTCCCTTCCCTTGCCTTAGACGGTAGATAATAAACACGAACAAGGCTCTCCCTTTCACTTCCATTCTTCCCCTCTCTTTTCTTACTACCTACCCATTCCGTTTTCACGCCCCCAGCCATCTGACCATACATATTGTGTGTGATCTGTGCCATGCTCTCAGCCGGACGGATATTCATTTTATTCTCTGCTACACTACTTAAACGCCTCGTACGCCTGCAAACGTCGACTGGACTGTCTGCCTGCCACCTAAGCTAGGCTATCGTCGCTTTCTATATCCAAATCCAATCTCACTTACATTTGCCCAGTCCTGCATTTGCCTTTCCTCTCGACAATTCCACCGCGGTCTAACTCTGGTGATTCAAAGCCTGTCTTGTCCAATACTGTTTCAATGGTGAAAGATGTCGCAGTGATTAATTACACTTATAACTTATTCTAACTTCTAATCATCATGCAATTGCTTTGTCGTGATTCAAGGCCAACTCAATACTTTTAGACCATGTTTTATAAGGCTCAGCCCAGACCGGGCTCTTTCCTTTACCGTAGCCTGGACTGAACAAAGACGCCATATCGTACCTTCCTTACCATCACCTCACTGCAACGCACTGCACCCGACCCGAGCTGCACCGTAGCTTACCTGCCTACCTACATTTTTAATTCCACCCCGACCAGACCTGGGCTGGCTTGTCTCGTCTTGTCTTGACCTGGACTGTCCCTGCAAATCAACCCACAGCATCATCACCACTCACTACTAGTCCTAGTCACTGTAAGGAGTCTGGGTCTCGTTTCGCCTCGCCTCGCCTGGTCTGGTCTGGTCTCATTCGCACAAGACGTGGCATTCGCTTTATTCTCTGCCATCCTAAGTACTTGATTATCAAGTCTTCCATGTCTCTTACCAAAGCTCGTCTGTCCTCCACACCAATTTATTCCCTTATTTCCCCTCCATCTCTTCCGTCTTCTTTTACTTCCTCTTCCACTCTCTTGATCTGTGGTTGACTCTCAAGACGCAAACGCAAAAGACCCTTGCTCGGTTGCCAGACAACACCCCGCCTCAACATCGTATCGTCGCAGTACGCCGCCGCTAGAGTCGACTACGTCGTCATCGGCGTTATCGCAGATATCCGATAACAAACGACTGCCCCTCATCATCATACGCATTCATACCGATAGCCATATTCAGACCTAGCCGCTCTCAGCTCAGTCTCTCTCGCCCTCTCTAGCTTCCTCCGCGGCCAACTTTCGTTATTCGGCCCTCGCTCTCATTTCCACTCTTACTCATACTCTCAATCTCAATCTTACTCTTCCCGCAACAACTCTCAGTCTACTTACCCTGCCTCGGCGTCCGGGGTGCTGTGGTCTCATGACCACAACCGTTCTGCGTCCCCGATCACCGCTCTGTGACTGCAGCGTGCTACCAATACTACTAGTCCAACACTCATATAATACGAATACACTTACCCATCCATCTCTTACGTGGGCATTCGTGCAATCAGTCTTCTGCCTGTCTTGCTCCCTAAACTTTCGTGCTGTTCAAGACCTACTCACGACGACAACGACGACAACATCTCCCTTTGCAACTTCAGTAAGCTGCAGCTGAGGTTGTGTTCTGCGCGCGACTCGCTCTCGGGTGAGCCAACATCGCCGACATCACATCATATTCGGCACAATTGTCTCGCAATGGATCCTATGAATTACACCATGTCGAATAGTTACAGTCGGCCAAACGGTCACTACGATCCAGTGCATTCTGCTTCAGGCCCTTGGGTACCCCATCCGCTGTCACAAAACCCAGCTCCTTACCCATGGCCAGTACCAAACCCGAACCTACCTCACCTCTATTCACATCATGTTGGACCGCCTGCGCCTAACTCTGGTCCAGATACATATAGTCAACCTGCAGCTATGTTACCACCTCTCCAAAACCTGCCCGCTTCCGGTTCGTTTTCAGGCAACATGCATGGGCCAATATCACCACGATTCCACAGTCACCCTCAATCGTATCGCAGCAGTATGCCGCTCCCCGTTCCGCCAATACACGCAAGCACCGGCAGTCACAGCCACGACGCAGCGTTTGCAAACCAAATTCCAAGTAACACAGATATGGAGTGGCAGTCACATATACCGGGAAACCCAGGCCCGGAAGTCTATTCAATGCATCAATCGAATTACCCGTATGCTGATCCTGGCATGAATCACTTTGGCCACAACCACAACCACGGCAACGCTTACCTTCCACATTTTGTATCAGCCCCCCAGCCACCACCACCACATTTTCCAACGCCGACAAGACGAAATCATCCCTCAAGTGGCTCTCCTATCACCAGGGGGTTTGGCAGTATTCTTCCTTCCCCCAACAGTAAGCCCCTTTCAATTTTACCAACACATCAACTCCCCCTTTCAGTAGCACGAACTGCGGGTTTGCGGAACCTTGCTTGCTTTGTGCACGCCTTCAAGTGCTAATAATGCTGCTCTAGGACCTGCCCCTCCCTCGTCCGGATTTCGCAGAACCAACCCACGACAACGCAGATCAGCTTCATTGCGCAGCATGGCGGCAGAAGTCGGACGCGAGGATGGCGATGAAGAATCCTTTGGCATCGCAGAGTATGGACGTCGCAGTCCAGGTGGCTATTCAGAAGAAACGGAAGAGATGATGGTCCGGCATATGCAGATTGCCAGAGGCATGTCGAACAAGTTGGTGGCTTCAAAACTTACACTCCGATCGCTCCAGAGCGTCAAGCTTGAGGAGTTGCCCGAGGCAGATCGAAGTGAGAATTTCCTCGCAGGTAAAACAAGGCAGATGCTGACGATTTTTAGGTTGTGTCATTTGCTATAATGAGTATGGTGCCGAGACTCCTGAGGGTATCAACGAGGCCCCCCTTCGCTTGCCGAAATGTGGACATGTCTTTGGCGACCATTGCATCAAGAAGTGGTTTGAAGATTCGGATAGCTGTCCGTACTGCCGGGACAAGCTTCATTCAGAACCAAAGACACAGCCCGCTACTTCTACTAGAGCATTCGTAAACATGCTAAGATCCAGAGGCGTGCCCACTAGGTACGTAAAATCGAGTGTGGATCGCTCACTTGAGCAATCAGCTGATAGGTTAAGCAGTAGCTGGGGACCAGAAGAATTATCAGATATCATTCGTCTCGGATCTCACTATGCAGGAGGTCGACGAATCGACTCTCCGACTCGACACGCGTCGGCACAAACAGCAAGAAGATCGCCACCTACAGAAGGTGGTGAACACCAGCACCGACGGACTCGGGCACGCCACAGTAGTTCAAACACGCATGATGCTGCACCTTTGCCTGAAACCCGCAACCGAACAGCTTCCCGGGAAACGCCTACGCAGCCCGCTGCACCTGGCATTGAACTGCCCTCGATACGACAGCAAGTTGAACAATTGCCGGTGGAAGGACAGATCCAGGAATGGAGGCGGGGTAACGCCCAGGCTGCGAACGCGGTATCGACGACAACCCAAGATCCCAGTACAGAAACTCAATTGCCCCCCGCAGTCTTGCCAGAGCTATCTCCATTTCCTCCACAGGAGGCACGGGACCAGGACCGGATATCCAGGACTCTGCGAAACCCTTTGCAGGCACAGATTGGTTCGCCCTACGAAGGGCTTGGAAACAATGAAACCGCACCAGACATGCCTTACCGCTCAACTCAGGCATGGTAGTGGTGTCGTCGAGATCAACGATGACAACAGGTCTGCGAAATCGCAAATTGGACAGCTAGACGCAAGCAAAAGATGTATTCAGAGCGCACTTGAGGGAACACGATTAATAGCATGGAAGCTATCGACTCTTTGAGGCCACAGCCTCATCTCCTGCAACATGCTGAGCGGGTGCTATCTGAGGTTCCGAATCACAGATATGCAAGGACAGCATCCAACACGGATCGGCGTTGAGTTTGCGACAAGTTTATGAAATTGCACGAGGTTAATGATTTTTTGGACGGTGTTTCTGGTTGCTTTTATCAGGGCCACAAACTTACGGATACGGTTAATAGATGTCATTCTATGGGTCGAGAACAAGGGTGGAGGATCACTACAGTATCGAACTAGTGACCTATGAACGCATCGGAATTAGCGATATATTGGTTGACAGACAAGACATGAATGCACGTGTTGATAGGTAAATAAAGCATGGATGCAATGCGTGTATGGACACTCTGTACTGTACTGTACTGTGCTGTGCTGTGTTTCCAAGACAAGACCCTAGCTTGTTCCGTGGGGCTAAATGAAACGCTTGGTTCATTCCATCTCCGCTCCGCAAACGATACTAGAATAGAACTAGCGCAGCCCAAGAGCGGAGGATTTCATTGTATCGATGATGCCCCGTTGGAACGGCACGGCGTAATGTTGACCACCGGGTCGGAGCCATGTGCTGCGCGTCCGAGGCATCCATTCATATGTCTCTGACGGCTCGAGTCTGAGAGTCTCTAGTCTCAATAACCCGGGTCTTGGGATTCGGGGCATCCTATCCCCACCACATGTAAGATAGACGAATCGCTTATATACCGTTCCCTGTCTCCGTACCCCCTTGGCCTTTTGGTTAAGACGCGCAACACCCGCCCATGACAAGTGTTTGCTTTAAACTCGACGTGTACACGTAACTTGACTGCCATTCCACTCTCTCCCAGTACAAGTAAACACCTGAGATTGGGTTATCATGGGTTTGCCGTGGCAGATCATTACAGCGACCTCAGCTATAAGCAGCTTGTCTCTCGCCTGGTCGCGGGACAGTTGGTCTAGGTCCCAGCTCTTGGGACACTTTTCAATATTTTGGATTGCTGGGTTCGTTGTCTGGGGAGTGTGGGCGACATGGATATATCCATTCTTCGTATCGCCGCTGCGACATCTTCCAGGGCCTTCGGGCAACCATTGGTTCATGGGACAGTCAAAGAAGATCATGGCAGAGCCCTCGGGTGTACCAATGCGACAATGGTTAGTGAATACCTATTCAGGGTCGTATTTTGGGTGTGATAGCTGACGAACAAACACTTAGGGCCGCCGAAATTCCTAATGATGGACTCATTTGTTATCGTGGCTTCTTCAACCAAGAGAGGGTTATGGTATCATCACCCAAAGCATTGGCCGAAGTACTTGTCACCAATAGCTACGCTTTTCCGAAACCCAGTCACTTTCGATGGTCCATTGGCCGTATCCTTGGAGTCGGCATCTTACTTGCGGAAGGCGAAGAGCACAAGATGCAGCGCCGTAGCTTGACACCCGCGTTCGCCTTTCGTCACATCAAGAACTTATATCCCGTCTTTTGGCGCAAAGCCAGAGAAGTGACTAGAGCAATGATGGCAGAGTTCAATCAACAGGAAGAGACCAAAGTTGAGATATCCGGTTGGGCATCGCGAGCGACACTCGATATCATCGGCGTTGCTGGGATGGGACGGGACTTTGGCGCCATCAAGAACCCGGACAACACACTCGCTCAAACATACAGCAAGATTTTCAAGCCGTCTCGCCAAGCCCAGATCCTTGCTCTTGTTGGCATGATCATTCCCATGGAGTTTATCACCAAGCTGCCTTTCCGACGAAACGAGGATATATCCAAGGCTGCAAGCGATATTCGGGCAATCTGTCGAGATCTGATCCAGGAGAAGAAGGCAAAGATGGCCAACAAGGAGCAAGCTGACGTTGATATTCTCTCTGTGGCGCTTGAGAGCGGTGGTTTTACTGACGAGAATCTGGTCGATCAGCTCATGACATTTCTCGCTGCAGGACACGAGACAACAGCATCAGCCATGACTTGGGCAATCTACATGCTCTCACGATATAGCGATATTCAGACCCGGCTTAGAGAAGAGGTACGCGAACGTTTGCCATCAGTGGATTCGGATGTCGATATTACCAGCCTCGACATTGACCGCATGCCATATCTGAATGCAGTATGCAGCGAAGTTCTTCGATATTACGCCCCTGTACCTTTGACGATGCGCGATGCCGCATACGACACTACCATCCTGGGCCACCCAATTCGCCGCGGCACTCGAGTTGTCATAGTACCCTGGGCAACACATTTCGACCATGATCTTTGGGGTCCAGACGCAGACCAATTCAACCCAGACCGATGGCTCTCAGCAGATGGAGAAAATGGTGCCGATCGCAAAGCCGCAAGTGGGGGAGCGAGCAGCAACTACGCTTTCCTGACGTTCTTGCATGGGCCGCGAAGCTGCATCGGGCAGAGCTTCGCAAAGGCAGAGTTCGCTTGTCTTCTGGCAGCATGGATCGGTCGGTTCGAATTCTCGCTGGCGAATCCGGAAGAGATGGATGAGAAGAATGTGGAAATTCGGGGCGGTGTAACGGCCCGGCCCGCTAAAGGGATGCACGTCAAGGTTAAGGTTATCGGCGGATACTGAAATCAAATGCAAGGCATACATAGGTAGTGGCATGGTATAAGACCATGAATTAAGGGTCTTGAGGTTGCTATGTATTTCTAAGGTTATTGGGTAGGAACATTGGGACACAGTACAGGTGGAAAGTATGTTGGCGTTTATATGAAGTTTGTCCACATTGGATGTTAGATGTCGTAGTAGGAAAGACAGTGGGTAAGCCGGCAGAACGAGAAATGCAAAGAAATATCATGATATGAGTAAAGACAAATAACTGTCACATTTCCCGAGTCATTCAATTGCATCTCCATCCTGTATTGTTCTAGTTGACGGGTAATGATGGGACGAACGGGTGGTCAGCGTTAGCCTCCATAACGCTACCTTATAAGACAAGACAACTAATTAAATGGTATTCGGTAGTTGAGATTGATCCAACAGTGCCGAAGTAGAAACATAGTGTCTTGGTTATTGTATTGTAAAAAATATTACAACACACTCAATATCCAACCATTTCGACATATTGCAGATAAGAAATCCCCCGATTCTTAATACTGTTACAGGGTAGACCTATCGGATCGACTGCATAAGTGTAGTGATTGCTCAACTGCAGATGACTTGCCAGCTGGCAATGCAATGGATCATGGATGGGTCATTAAAGAGAAGTGGATAATGACGAAGGCGCTAACCAATGTGTGGCGGCCTGAATGAGGCCTCTAACTAATAAATTATGCCGGAGATCCATTGGAGCAGTTTTGATTAAAGTCCCAACGCCCTTGATAAAACAGGCCACTTACTCTCTCTTGCTTGGCTGGCTGGCTGCCCTGAGCTGTTAAACCTAGAGCTTGTCTGGCCTTGTCCTGTCTTGTCTTGAACTTGACTCTTGGTTCTTGCAACGTACATCTCAAACTAAAAGCTACCACCACTTAATCGAATCTCGCCTATCTATCTACTATCTACCTAATATCCTTACAGCATATACCCTACACACATAATCCAAGTCAAGCTTTTTGAGGATCGGATCGACCAAATTTGACGCCCAGACCTCTTAAGTCGCCGTGCCTCACAAAAGAAAAAGAAAGGCCCTCATTCAGCTCTCATCAGCACCAACAGAAGCCAAAAAGGGCCTCATAGATCGAATCTTGGACCCGCCTAAAATCTGAAGCTCAACCAACGACGTTGAACCCCAGCCACCGCCTGTTTAGCGGGCCGCGACCAAAACGGGTCCCCCCATGATAGGAAAGGAAGGCTGGAGCTCGGGTCCAGGTCCCCATTTCTTCGTTCCCGTTCCCGAAATCAAAACACCATCAAAACATCATCCTTAAAATTTAATCAATACCCTGACTAATTCGCATCGCAACGTCGGTAGACCGTAAAACCGGCGCAATGCAGCGAGAAGACCGCTCTCGGGACCCCGAGGGCTCTGGTTCTCGTCGCCGGTGGTACGAGTCTCGCGATCGCGATCTTACTCCAAGAGCTGGAGATCAGGGAGACTCGCACTCACGCTCGTACTCGCGTCAGCAACAGCAAACACCACAGCAACCACCAGAACCGCAATCGCCATATACACCAACCATGTATCAATCGCCAACCCAACAGCGACAGTACGATCCGCAACGATATGACCAGTATCAAATGTACCAACAGTCACCACAGCAATACCC
Source organism: Fusarium coffeatum (assembly GCF_003316985.1). Taxonomy (NCBI): domain Eukaryota; kingdom Fungi; phylum Ascomycota; class Sordariomycetes; order Hypocreales; family Nectriaceae; genus Fusarium; species Fusarium coffeatum. The sequence continues at coordinate 8,486 of NW_022157996.1, forward strand.
GCCATTGCCACCACGTCAACAACAGTACCCGTATCAGTATCAATACCAACAGCAGTACCAACAACAACAGCAGCAGCAGTCGCCTTACTATAACGCACCGCCTCAATTGATGCCCAGTCATAATAGTCCTTACCAGCAGCAACAGCAACAGAATCCGCAACGACCGCAAACGCCTTCAAGTGTCTTTTCGTCCTCCAGTGATACATCAACGTCACTGCTAGATATCTCGCGATTCAAGGACACGAAACAGTATGGTGGCGTATTTGGCACGTTTTTTAAGGCGCCCTCGGACAGGGTTAAACAGCGCCTCCATCGAAAGAAAAGCAAGAAGCGTCGCGTACTGTACTTTGGCAATTCTTCATCATCTTCCGTAAACTCTGATTTGGCCTATGGAAACGGTTATGTGCGCCAACCAAAGAGCCGTACCTTAAGCCCCCGAAGTCAAAGTCGTACCTCTGGCCAAGGTTACACACCCGCCGCCGCAGGCCCTGGTCCAAGCCAGGGACGGCGACGTAGTTCTGGAGGGTCTGATCGTGCTGCGCGATTGACCCCCAAGAAGAAGAAGACTGCTGATGAGGAGATCATGGCGCTCGGCCAGCAACTTTCTAACCTGGCGCGCCGATCCAAGGAAGACGAGGAACGTCAGGCGCGCAAGGCATCAGGTAAAGGTAAGGGTAAGGCCGCCGCCATGGGACTCGCAGCTGGTGCTGCCGGCGCTGCTATGGCTTCTCAGTACGGCAAGAATGGACGAGGCGCGAACAACCTAAAACAGCGCGTTGAATCTTCAGACGATGAAGATGACTGGGAAGATGCTTCGGATGACGAGGATGGAGACGACTCATCAAGCAGTGACGGCGCAGGCTCAGGTGGCGATTCAGAGCTTGCGTACGGGACCGTTGCAGAGTCTAGCAAGCCTGCCTTCGGTGGAGCCGCAGCAGCAGCTGGAGGTGCAGCAGCTGCCGCCTATATGGCTGACCACCGGAGACAATCTAGTTACGGCTACGACTCGTCACCTGAGTATCGACGACATGGCGACAGAGGCTCGATTGTCGACCCTCGTCTTTTTGGACCCTACAACTCGCTGCGAGGCTCAATCAACACACCGTGCGGATTCCGGGATGAGAATGAAGCTGCTGCGTATCGCCGTGATTCTGCCAACTTTGGAAACGGTGGACCAATCCAGATGCAAGACATGTATTCGGGCTCTAACCGTTATGATGGTGACCGTTTCTCAACTCCCATCGCACAGCAGGACCCGTCAGCCCGACCTCCCCCTGTCCCCTTACAACAGCCAGTTCCCAAGGTGCCTGTGTCATCAAAGGTTTACGATGCTGAGAAGGTTGATGATGCAAACCGCAGAGACCAACGACAGCGTCGCTCCGAACAGCCCGAGGAGAAGGGTTGGGGTGGAGCAGCCGCCGGTGGCATTGCTGCTGCAGCTGCAGCGGCTGGTGTGGCCATGGCTTCCTCATCGAAGAAGGATGGCCGTGAGCGCCGGGATGAGCAGCAGCGCGATCATGACGACCGAGAGTTGCAGCAACGACTCGAGAAAGAACGCCAGAGAGCCCTCGAGCTTGAAGAGCAGAAACTCCGAGAGCTTGAGCGTCAAAAAGCGCGAGCCCAACAAAGGGTGCAGCATCCCGAAACCGAGGCTGAACGACACGAAAGATTGGAGAAAGAACGTGCACGAAACATGAAATGGGAACGTGAATACCGCGAAATGGAGCCCGAGGCTATTATTCCCAATTATAATAATGAGCGAAAATCTTCACGATATAATGATCATGACGATACCCCCAAGGATAGAAACGAGAAGGAGAAGAGTAATGTCGATGTAGTGGTTGCCCCCAAACGGGATCAGAACGAGGGCAAACCATTCGGAATCCAGTACGGTTCGGAGTTCCAGCTTGAGCGCGAGCCTTCTGTCAAGTCTCAACCGAGCGAGCGCAAGCCTACACAGAATGGTCGTGACCTTCCTCTAGCGACTGGTGCAGGCCATCAAGCCGTGACAGACTCGACCAAGTCTACATACCCGGATATTGATCCTTTCCAATACCAGGTTTCAGACGATGCTTTTACCATGTCTCATCCTACGACCCCTGGACGACCCCTTACACCTAATGTAGTTACTATTGAGCGCGAACCTAACTTTGACGATTCTCCACCAAGAGATTTGTCTGTCGATGCTCGACTAAGCCGCCGCGACTCCTTTGAGATTCAGCGCATGGTCGAAGACTACCACCGAGAGTCGCAAGACGCATCGCAGCGTCGTGACCCTCGAAATGGCCATGAGTATGAGGAGGAGGAGCACAAGGCTAGATCGATCCTTGATGAAGCTAAGCACGCTACTATTCCTGTCGCAGCCGCTGCAGTCGCATCCGCTGTGGCAGTTGAGAACGAGCGTTCGCAAGAGCGTCGAAAGCGTCGATACTCAGACGACAGCTCTCAGGACACCTCTCGAAGCCGCAAGGATGCAGTTCAGGAGGAAGCAGACCGATACTACCGCGAGACCAACATCGCTCGAAAGATCGCTTCTGATGAAATGCGATCACGAAGTGCTTCGCCTGAGAGATCCGTGATTGACAAGTGGCAAGAAAGCAAGAACGAATCATTCACTATTGTCACGCCACCATCCATGGATGACAAGCACACCGACAAGAGCATCTATGAAGGCCCTGACGCAGATGTGAAGATCGATAACAAGATCCATCCCCGGGAAGAGCATCATTACCGCAATGTTGGCAACAAGTCTTCCAGAAGGAACGTTTCGCGAGAGCGTCCCCTTTTGAACTTGATATATCCTACACCTGCAGTCAGCCGTCAACACACACCGGCCCCTCAGGCGCGAGAAGCGCCGGAGACCACCGTGGTAGATGTCAAGCCCGAAGATTACAGCATCGGACCCAAGGGCGAGATCGTTCCTGTAAACGAGCCTGCGGCCAAGTCTGTTAGCTGGGGGGAGAACGAGACGAAGCGTTTTGACGCCGACAGCCCTGAGAAGAGTGATTCTGACAATTACTTCCCCGCTGAGAAGGCTGTCGAGAAGTCCAGACCCAAGCTAAACAAGGCGAGCCGCTGGGGGATTCTTGCTGCGGCACTTGCTGGCAGCAGCGCCGAGCCACAGAACGAACCCGAAGTCGAAGTTGACCCGAAACAAGTGGAGATGCCAGGAGGCTACTCATACTCAGATGCAGGAAGCAGCGACGTTTCTATTCGTCGTGCCGAATTCTATGTTGATGATATGAACAGCTTCCCTCCCGTTGTTGGAACTAAGCCTGAAGGCCCTCAGCAAATGCCTGGTCGCTTTGCGGACGACTTCGAGTTTGCTGCTACCCTTGCTGCCGGATTGAAGGACACTGGATTCAACCCTGACATTGTCATTGACGATCCAACCTACAGCCGACGTGACTCTCCTCCAGGTGTCCAAGAAGCAAATGGTGACTCTCACAGTGGCTCAAACGGCAATGCCTGGTATAAGCGACCCTACGCTGAGGCTGTTCCGGATCCAGTCGATGCCCCCAAGCTTCTGCCTGAAAAAGGCTTTGTTCTTGGAGAGGTTGAAACTCCCCAAGAAAAGACCATTGTTCCTTTCGAAGGCGAGCGTGATTTTAAGCCAGATGCGCCAAAGCCTGAAGACGTGCCACTGCCTGACAACCAATCTGACAGCCCGAAGTTGAGCAAGCGAGAGCAGCGCAAGCGAGACAAGTCAGACGTTGTTGTTGTTCAGGACGATGGAAAGATTGAGAGTGTCAGAGCCGAGCCCCCTTTGTCACGAGACGTAGGTGAGCCAGTATGGGAAGGCATTGCCAGCAAGAGGAGTAAGAAGGACCGCAAGAGTCGTGACTTTGATGATGAGTCGACTTCCAGGGCACCCGCTCCTGCTACTCACGAGTCAAGATCCGACTACGACTGGACCACTCCTCGGGACGAAGGCCGTAGCCACAGCCGCAGCCGCAGCAGTGACATTAGCTACGCGGATATTGCCAAGGCGGCTGTGCCAGCGCTTGCCCTAGGCGCCATTGCGTCAAGTTCGAGAGATACACCCTCTCGGGATGCCCGCGAAGATACGCACGACTCTCCCAAGGAGTCACGCCAGCAGCCGAACGACGACTACTACTACGATGACGACAGGTCGCGTGTCTCCTCGTCTGCAAAGCCCTCTCATCACCGACATTTGTCTAGAGATGTTTCATCCCGAGACGTTCGATCAGACGATGAGCAGGACTCTTCTAAGCAGTCGAGAAAGCATAAGAAGGACCGCGAGTCAAGAGACGAAGGCAGATACCGTGAGTCTTCGACTCTGGACCCCAATGATCGCCGATCGTCCAGGAGAGAGTCGTCGCGAGATCGCTCGAGAGATCGCTCAAGGGACCGATCAAGAAGTCACAAATCCAGGGACCACTCGAGAGACCACAAGTCTAGGGATCGTTCAAGAGACCGTTCAAGAGATCACCGGTCAACGGATCACCGGTCAAGAGATCGATCAAGAGACAGAACAAGAGACAGGTCAAAAGACAGAACTAGAGAGAGGTCTGGGGATAGGTCTCATCACAGAAGATCTGATGACGAGGAAGAGAGATCTCAGCGATCGAAACGCCATCCCTATGGATACGACTCGCCCTCAATGGCCGCTTCTGAACTCTCTGTTGCCAGTTCTAGCAGCAAGAGAAGCAAGAAGTCCAAGCGAAGAAACGGCGACGATTACGACGATTCCAGAGATAGTCCCCGCAAACGTGATCGCGAGCGCGAATACCTCGATGACAGAGACGTAAGCTCTGTAGTGTCTGAATCGCGTGGACACCGAAGAACGTCGTCTCGATACGAGGATGACGATGTGAAGTCGAGTGTCTCATCACCTGGCTCATCCCGTCGTGAGAAGGAGTACAAGGAACGCAAAACACCAGAGAAACGACCAAGCAACAGCGTCCTCTCTGGCCTCTTCAAATCAAGCAAGGATAAGAAGAAGGATTCTTTTTTAGGTAATGCCGACACCCTTGGCGCGGGTGTCGGCTTAGCGAGTGCAGCAGCCATTTATGCGTCTGATGCTGCTCGCTCTAACGCCGCTGATGCCCCATCAGATCAAGAACGTTCTGCCTCTGGTGATGGGCTCCGCCATGCCCGAAGCTTCGAACTGGTTGATCCTGAGGTCCTTCCGCGTGTTATCAAACCTGCCATTGATCCCCAATATGGCGATCTTCTTCCTTTACCTCCCAGCGAACCTTCTAGCCCAACTTCTTCTCCCTCCGACGAACTCCCACCACTTCCTGACAGCCGACCTGATACTCCTCCTGAGGAGCGTGGTGCTCGGCGAGATGCCCGGCCTCTCCAGCGACGCCGAAGTGTTTTCGAGACGCCTATCAAGTCTCCCAGCCGTACCGCTGTTCCCATCGCCCTCCGTCTTGGCAACAGGTCCTCAAACCCTGCGTCTCCTGTAAGCTTCCGAGCTTCGCCGGCTAGCTCTCCCGTTATTCAACACTCCGACGCTACTGTCATGTCAAGACGACAGGCTCGACCTACTTCTTGGGACAACACCCGTGAAATTATGCCGTTGTATCTTCTTGAACATTCACGACATCCCGCGCCCACCACAGGATCCGTACTTCCTGCGCTGCCTCCTAGTGAGCCTAGTGAGACTTCGGCAAGAAACTCACCCGAATCCGAATTTCTTAAACACAACGATGATTACTTTAGCGAGAGTCTTGATTACACTGGACCCGATCTTAGTACTGGGCCTGATCTTAGTGTCGACACTGTTCTCTCCGAGCAGCATGGAAAGGAATCCGATGCGGAATCACAACAGACAACCCCTCGTGCTGAATTCATGCCTGTGCTCCCTGAGCCTACGCCCTCTGTTACTTCCAACGAGCCCTCGCCTAATCTTTCACGGCCCTCACTCCCGGAGCCTACGCCTTCAGCAGCTCCGGACCCGCCTACACCTTCTTTGGCGACTCCTATGGAGTCCAGGGAGCGAGACGCGGCTAATGGCAAGTCTTCTCCGCCCACCTTTGACGCCGCTGCCATTGCTGTTCCCGTCGGCTTGGGCGCTAGTGCTGGCCTGGCTGCTGCTGCTCTTGCCCAACCTAAGGGCCGTACCGACTCGCCTGCAGAGAGGACAGACGATCTTACTTCTGCCGATGAGCACTTCTCTGATGCCGTTGAAGGCCCTTCTGAGCAGACTTCACCCAGAGAAGAGATGTCTCGATCCCTTGAGACCGCCCTTGACCGAGATCCTACTCCCGAGCCTATAAACAGGTCTCCTTACGAACCGACTTCTGAAACCACAACCGGAGCTTTCGCCACTCCTGTTAATGAGTTTGTTTCTGAGGAACCTGTTGACGTCAAGCCTGATGCCGTGGTCGCTGCTGAAAAGGCAATCATCGAAGAAGCACAGGACAAGGTTGCAAGAGACATCACTGGCGCCGCTGAACCTGCCACTGAGCCCTTCACTTTCCCTGTCAATGATCGAACTGTTGAAGAGAGCACTGATGCCAAGTTTGACATCGAGTCTGCAGCTGAGCCAATCAAGAAGGTTGAGGAGTCAGCAATGAAGGATTTGCCCGAAGTTGTTGAAAGCGCAAATGAAGCTCGCGCCATCTTGATCGATGAACCTGCCACCCAAGGGCCTGCAAATGCCAGGTCTGATACTGAACTTGCAGCCGAAGAGTCAGTTATCAGGCAGGCAGAGGAGCAGGTAGCTAAGGACATTGCTGATGATGGTGAGACTGCTAAGGAGTCCATTTCCATACCTGTCAAGGAACCCGTCTTGGAGGAGCCCATTGTTGAGGCGCCTACAGCCGTAGAGCCTATTGTAGACGACTCTTCTCATGCCGAGCGAGGCATCGAGCATGTGACTGAGGAGTCAACTGAGACGGCCGAGGAAACCGCAAATGAGTCCCGTGATATCTCTATCAACGAGCCCGTTGCTGAAGAGCCTACCGACGTTCAGTCTGGCACCGAGCCTGCAATTGACGAATCAGCAGCCAAAGAGATTGAGGAACAGGCTGCCAAGGATGCTGCCGCAGCATTCCAAGCAGCTCAAGCCGCTACCGAAGCCGAGACTGCAGCACAAGCTGCTGTTGACGCTGAAGCAGAGGAGGCTGCCAAGGAAGAGGAGGAGATGGCTGCTCTCAAATCCAAGAAGGCGAAGAAGCTCACCAAGGCTGAGAAAGCTCGTTTAATGACCTTGATTGGCAACTCGGTTAAACGTGCTCAGGCAAAGGCTACCGAAGCTACTCCTGAGCCAGTCACCGAGACTACTGAGGAGCCTTCCGTGAAAGAGCCTGCACCGGAGGAAACTGTGGCAGAGGAACGTACTCAGCCACAGGAGACTACCTTGGAAGACAGTGTCGCGACACCGAAGGAGCCAGCGTCTGAGCCCCTTGAAAACCTTCGCGAGGCAGAGCCTACTGAGCAGACCGCTGAGCCTACTTCCGTCGAGACGGTAGCCGAAGAAGCTTCTCGAGATCTCCCAACAGAACCTGTTGTCGACGATGTCACTGCAACCGTTCCTGAATCTTCACAGCTGCCCACTGAAGAGTCAATTATCGAACCCTCGACCGATGCTGTTCCCGAGATTGTCGAGCCCTTCGATCAGCCAGAAACTGAACTGGCCGACAAGGACATTACCGAAGTTTCCGGGCCTACCGACACGCTAGATACCACTCCCCAGCCTGAATTGATTGTCGAAGATGTCACAGTCCCAGAGCCTAGCGTTGAGCCCACGGCTGAACCTAAGAAAGAGACGACCGAGGATCTTCCTCGTGAGATCGACGCCTCTACAGTACTTACTCCCGATGCTGTTGTAGAGCCTCAGACGACCCCATCTGTTGATGTCATCACTGACAGCGCTGCCGAAGCCGCCGAAGTGAAGCCGGAAGAGCCTGTCGCTCAGCGTGCAGAGAACGAGATCACCACGGAAGAGTGGGACAACATGAATGCCAAGGACAGGAAGAACATGAAGAAGAAGCTCAAGAAGAAGGGACTCGAACCCATTATTCAAGACTCGTTCGATATTCAAGCTCCTGCAGAGGAGTCCAGCAAGAGCGATCAGTCCGCCCCGGCTGAACAACCTGCTGCAAAGGACGAGGTTTCTGAAACACAACCGGCTACGACTGAAGTAGAAGTCCCTGATCAGTCCGTATCTGAACCTATCCCTGAATCTTCCACTGAGCCATCTTCTGTTACCGAGGTCGTGGATATCCAAGAGCCCATTGTCTCTCAGGAACAGGAACCTGTCAGCATGACGTCTGGACAGCCATCTGAGCCTGTACAGGACAACATGCCAGTTGACAAAGAATTGCCTGCCGAACAGGAAAGTCGGGATACAGTCCAGGAGCCGGAGTCTTCCAAGGATATAGAAGCATCCACAGAACCTGCGGCAGCCACACCCGAGAATGAGCCTGTACCGGGTCCTTCTACCGAGGTCACCACTGTCGTGGAGCCTGCGCCTGATGCTGCCGTTGAGGAGAAGGCTGTTGGAGAGTTGACCGAGTCTCCTTCCAAGAGTAAGAAGAAAAAGAAGAAGAACAAGCCTCAGCAACAACCCACGGAAGAACCAGTTGTCATCGAACCCACAGCTACTCCAGTAGAAGATACAACTATCGAGTCAGCTCCAGCTCCTGAAGCCGAAAAGGATGCTTTTGACGCTTGGGCTGATCCAGTTGTCCCTGTCGAGACTCCAGTTGATGCTCCTGCCGAGCCGTCTTCTACTATTGCTGAAGACTTCTCGAACCCTGCGACTGAATTGCCACTCGATGCCCCTACGGAGCCCTCTGTTGACGTCGATGCCTTTGATGCCTGGGCTCAGCCAGACGCGACTGCAAACGTCGATGCCCCTGAGCAAGAGCCTGACAAGCCTGTTGAGAACCCTGAACAGACCCCTGAAGCGTCCAACGACCCTGCGCAGGGCGAAGATGCCGTTTCTTCCAAGTCAAAGAAGAAGAAAAAGAAGAAGAAGGGTACCAAAACAGACGACGAGCCGGTGACTGAGACCCAAGACAATGCACCCCAGGATAAATCTCTTGAAGCATCCGACAAGCCGACAAATGATCCAGTTGAACCATCCGCCACAACAGGTGAAGCAAAAACCGAGCCTGTCGATGCTCCGACCGACCAGGCTACCCCATCGCAATCTAATCTGCCAACACCAAAGGATGAAGGCGATCAGCTCGCTGAGACAGTCAAGACGCCTCACATTGACACTCCGGTAGTCGCTACACCAGCACGTGATACTAGAGATCTCGACGATTTAGACGATGTTCCCTACTCCCCGTCTTCCGAGAATCTTTCTCCTTCAGAGAGGGCTGTTCGAAAGGATCGACAAGGTTACTTCCCTTCTGCCCTCCGCGCACTTCCAGGCGCTGCAGGTATATCCGCTTTCAAGAGGATGTGGGGCTTCCAAGATCAATATCGAGCCCAGAACCGCATGCGAGAAGCTCAGCCGGAAGCCGAGAAGCCCAGTGACGAGATCCAGCCTGATACTGTGAATGCCGAAAAGTCAGAGGTGGCCGACAAGAAACCCGAAGTCCCTGTCACTGAAACGGCAGAGAATGTCAAGGCCGACGACAAACCGCCACTGACTGCCGATGAGTCTCATGTATCTGAGCCACTCTTTTCACAGGGAGATGCTCCTATAGATGAATCGCAAGCGCCTGAGTTGGAATCTTCCCAAGTTGATGAGCCACAGACCACAGACAAAGATGTGAGCCACGACGTCCTCACCGCGGAGGAAGTGCCCACGGCTGTCGAACAGCCTGTCACGAAGACGGAGCAAGATCCCGCAGAGTCAGCCGAGATCGCACCCGAGGCAGCTAAAGAAGCTCCCGCTGAAGTAACGGAAAGCGTGGACGTCAATTTCACCGAGGAACCATCGACCAAGACAACTTCTGACGACACAACGCATCCTATTGACGTCAAGCCGGATGATACTACTGAGGATAAACCCGCTGAGATGACTCAAGACAACGCCATGAAGCCTGCTGAGACAGCCCAAGATGATTCCGCACAGCTCCCCGAAGTTGGACCTGAGCCTTCAGCCGAAGAGGGGTTCAACAAGACAATTGAGGTCGACGGCAAGAATGCCACCGAAGAGATTGCTGTAGACAACGCCGAGGCTGACGCAGCTGGTTCCAAGAAGAAGGCAAAGAAGAACAAGAAGAAAAAGAAGAGTCAAGTAAGCCAGGACGACACGCCTCAGGAGGACGTGAAGGATTCGACTCAGCAAGACCAAAGCACCCAGCAAGGACCCATTGAAGAGGCCACAGCTGCACCAAACGAGGTTGACGTTGTGACACCTATTCAAGAACCAGTGGCGGAAAGCTCTCGTGGCAACACTGAGGAACTTGGTGATCAAGAGCCAGAAGCCAAGTCGGACGACAAGACGCAAACTGCATCCGAAACCAACGTTGAGGAGGCCCTCGAAGCCAAGCCAGAGATCGACGAGAAGCCAGTTGAATCCGAGCTACTAAACCAGCCCTCAATTGACAAGCCAATCGAGCCCGAGACAAAGGAAGAGGCCAAGAACGAGGAGGAGCAGATTCGACAGTCTAACGAGAGACCACTCGAAAAGGGAACGCCCGACGAGACCCCCGATGCCAAACCTGCAGACAGCCCAGAGGATAAGCTCGAAAGCCGTGATATGGCGCCTGAACCTGAAGCTTCTGAAGAGCCACGGACCGATGACAAATTTGAGAAGCCTGAAGGCCAGGAGTTCCTCGCTGAGACCAACAATGACGCAGCTCAAGTTGAAGACAAGCCCACCGAGTCTGAGGCTCAGCCTTTGCCCGAAATTGATGTCACGCCACCTCAACCTGAAGAACGGGAATTGCAACAGACGGATGCTACACCACTCGAATCTATCACAGAGGAGACGATGCAGTCGGATGATAAACCGGCCGAGGATGAGATCAAAGAGTCTGAAGCCGACGCGAGATCTCCGGAAGCCGAGGCACCCAAGGAAGAAGATATGCCACTTCCACCTGAGGCTGCGGAGCAAATGCAGACCGATGATGAACCCGCACAAGCCGAAGGTATCGGTCACGTTCCAGTTGATTCCGAAGCCAAACAGCTTCCTTCTATCGAGGAGGAGGCTAGCAAAGCAGTACCTGAGGAATCAACTCAAGCCTCTCAAGACCCCTCTACCGTGCCCTTGATAGACGAAAACTTGTCTTCAACTACACCTGAACTTGATTCAACTGCCAAGGAAGCCGAGGATAGGGCTCTGCGTGAAGCAGATGATGCTCAGGCAGCAAAGGAGAAAGAAGAGATCGATTCGTTGCTTGAAAAGCAATCGCGAAGGGGTGGCCGACTCCTCAAGAAAGACCAGAAACGCCTTACCGCGCTTGAAGAGAGTGTGTCTCGAAGAGCAGAGGCACGGGCCGCTCGTGATGCTGAGGAACAGGCTGCCAAGGAACAACTTTCATCAACGACCCCTGCCGACACTACCGCCCAGGAGTCATTTGAAGCGGATGCTAAGCCAGTTCAGCCAGAGGAGACTCGCGACATAGACGTTTCTCAAGACAAGACCGGGACTGGCGAAGCACCAGTTTCCGAGATTCAGCCTGACATCAGCGAGACAAAGCCAGTCGAGACATCTGCCGAGACTGAAACACCAGGCGCCGCTATGTTGGATGAGAGTGTTGAGAAGTCGACGGATGTGCCCCAAGAAGAAAAGCCAACGGAGAGTCAGAATACTACCGATGCGACACCCACTGCACAACCTCAAGAGGAGACGACAATTGACAACGAGGCGACAGAGCCAGCAAGCAGCAAGAAGTCTAAGAAAAAGAAGAAGAGAAAGTCAGTATCCTTTTCTGAGAATGGAGAACCGCAAGATCCAGCAACAGAGAATACCGAAAAAGGCACACTGGCAACTGAGCCCGAACAGCCTGATCAAACTCCTGACAACACCGAAGACACTTCTTCAACGCCAGCAGAGCCTGCTCCAAAAGATGCTCCTGCCACTCAAGATGAGTTCGCAGCGCCGGCCCTTGAGGACACTCCAGCGGACGTGACGACTCCCGACGCCAAGGAGGCTGAGGCTTCTACGTCGAATAACCCTGAGGACCCTTCGGTCGAGAACACGACTGCTGAGGGCCAGGGCGAAGGACCTTCAGACTCTGTTTTGGACCAGGCTGAGTCAGAGCCTGCGTCTGAGAAGAAGAGCAAGAAAAAGAAAAAGAAGAAGAAGAACACTTCCATCGACGAATCAGAGAAGCAGCCCGAAGCGGAGTCATTGACCCAAGAAAACCCGGAGTCTTCAGCGAAGTCTTCTGACGACGTCAAAGACCCCACTGAACAAGAAGAACCCTCCATTGCTCCTATTCCGGTAGAGCAAACCGGCGTTCAGAGTGAAAAGGCGCCTCTTTCGGGAGACGATGCGACACTTCCTCAAGAATCGGCAACGGCAGATGCTGCTGCTGAGACTACCCCAGCAAATGATGAGCAGTCACAGTCAGCTGATGGCGAGAAACCTGTAGAAACCTCTCTGGCCCAGGAACCAGCATCAACCGTCGAGGCTGCCGACGTACCTATCGAGCAGCCCCCCAATGAAGAACCTCTGCCAACCATTGATGAGCCTGACTCCCCTGCGAAACTCTCCAAGAAGGATAAGAAGAAAAAGAAGGCAGATAAGAAGAAGGCAGATAAGAAGAAGGCTGCACTTGAGGAAGAATCCAAGGAGCCTGAGCCTGAACAAGCTGCTTCTTCTGAAAAGGGTGAGGTCAAAGTCGATCCCGAAACAAACGAGCGCCCGGCCGAAGATTCGAAAGACACGCGGGACGAAACCTTCAAACAGATCGATACCAGCGAGACTCCCAATGTAGAGACCATTTTGGAGGGCGAACCTGCCACTCCGGCCAACGATGCCAACGAGCAAGATACCGGTAAAACCGGAGAACTTCCTAGCGAAGAACCAGCTAGTCCTGAAGACGAGCGGGGTGGGTTTAGCCTCAGTCAATCCCAGACCGACCAAAAGAACAAGGCTAAAGACAACGATTTTCAAATCCTGCAGGACCTCAAAACCAATCATCCAATGCAGCCGGAACCGACAGCGGATCCGGAAAAGCAGGAGGCCGCCGTCGCCGCCGTGGATGAGGCTCAGAGCCAAGGATCTTCTGAGGGCACACAGCGTAAAGGGGACAAGACTGTAGCTGTACATTCTGATACTGCTGTTGAGCCTGAAGCAAAGTCGGAGTCGGGACTGGGATTGGGAGAGGAAAAACTGGAAGACGGAGAGGAGTATGCTGGCCTGTCGAAGAAGCAAATCAAGAAGTTGAAAAAAGCCCGAGCTCTGGCTGCCCAGGAATCTTCTGCTGAGCCAGAGATGCCAAAGGAAACCGCAACCTCAACGGAGGAAACATCGGAACCTGCGGCTGAGACTGGTGCAGAGTCTGAGTCAAACCCTCAGACCTGTGTTGAATCTGCAGCTGAAGCCTCGACGAGGGCAGACCAGGACCGTGGCCACGAGACCATGAATGAACCACTCCCTGACATTGAGGAGACTGTACCTATAATTGAGCCTGATTTTGAAGCTGAACCCAAGTCCGAAACTGAGATTCCATCTTTGGACAACACCGATACACAACCTGCGACAGAGGGAGCTGATACTAAGCCCCAAGCTGATGCCGACTTGCAAAAAGTACAACCCGAATTCGTTGAACAGACAGCTTCCGAACAGGATGTCATTGTTCCTGCGTCGGAAGTTGGTTCTGGAGACAACTTAATTGATGCCCCTGACCACAGTTCAAGTACTAACCTCGCAGCCGAGGATCAAGACGTGAAGGAGCCAGATTCATCCCAAACAGAGGAAATGTCTGCGCCGCCACGAGTGCTTGAAGACTCTAGCGAGACCTTCCAAGCTCCTGGCTCATCTGTTGAAACGGAATTAGAGCCTGTTGCTACAGTTGAGCCTGAGCCAGTTGAGGCGACTACTGGAGACACTCCATCCTCACCTTCAAACAAGGTCGATGCAATCGCAGATGAAATGGCTCCTGTTGAAGAGAAATTCTCAAGGCCGGCGGAGAGAGAGTTGCCCCCTGAGGAGGTACTGGACGAAGTGCCCACTGACACCCTGGACGCGAATGTCGCTGAGCAGGCAACGGAAGGTCCTAAAGAGCTTGAATCATACCCTGCCGACGTTCCTACTACTCAGCCGTCCGAATCTCAACACTTGGACTTAGGAGGCGTTTCCGAACCTGCCGTTCCGGTTGAGAATGCATCCACCCATGACACCAAGCCATCCTCTCCCAATCTTGCAGCAGAGCCTGCTGCTCAAGTACCTCAAGACCTGTTACCTTCATCTGACCTTCTCCTTTCTACACCAGTCACATCGCCAGAGCCTAGGAGCCCGCCACAACTTGTGAGTGGACCCAGCGAGCCTTCACCAGAGGAGCGGGATGCTACCGAGACTGCTGAAGAGACGCATCACCTGTCTGTGAAGCCGGATACTCCCACAAATGAAGACACTGTGGCTTCCGATGCCCAGCCTATCCTGGTCTCAACAGAAGAAGATATGGCAGAGGACGCTGTTCAGGAGCGATTAGATCGACCGCCACAGCCTGCTGAGCCAGACTCCATCCCGCAATCTCCCGTCGCAGGTAGCCCAGAACTTCCCACGGACTGGTCTGCGCCGCAAGAGCCGGTTCAGGAGACCGCTTCGTCGATACCTTCCAATGCTGATCATGCTCCTGCCTCTGACCACGAGGAAGAACCGGCAGCATCTGGCTCTCTCAGTACGACGACGGAAGCCAAGCAAGACACTTCAAACGATGTGAATGTCGACAAAGTAGAGGGAGAGCCTGTCGAGCTGCCAAAGGACAAGCCTGCCACACCTGTGACCGAGATTCAGCAACCATCAGCTCCCCATGGACACTTTCTTGAGGACTCTACGTCTCAGAATGACCCACAAGCGACGGACGGCAGGGACATCGAAATGGTTCAACAGCCCGAAGTTGCTGAGGAAAGGAGCGGTTTTGAGGGCGCTACGAGTGAGGCAGAAGTTCAAGAGACACAAGAGACAACACGGGATGCGTTTGTTCCCGAAGGCGAGTCTTCAGAAGCGGCTACTGTCCCAGATACCGGTGCACTCCCAGGATCCGTGCCAAACTTAGCAACAGAGCTTACAGACACTCCTGATGCTAGTGAGCCTGAGAAGCGTATTCACGAACGCGGCGAGAATGAGTTTACAACCGAAGACTGGCAATCTCTTGCTACTAAAGAGAAGAAGAACATCAAAAAGAAGTTGAAAAGGAAGGGTCTTGATCTAGTCATTAAAGACTCTTTCGAACCAACCGTTTCTGGCAGCGAGGCGTTCCCTGAAGCCGACACTGAGTTGCAGCCTGCTCCAGCCCAGCTGGAAGAAATGGCTACTGGGCTTACTGAAACAGACGCGCAGACTGAGAAACTTCCGGAGGTATCCGCATCTGATCAGCTCATTTCCAGTCCAGATGAGGATAAATCTGTTCCTGATACAAAAGAGGAGATTAGGGGTGACGAGCAAAAGCAGCAAGCAGAACCCACAAGACAGATCACAGTCGGCCAAGAACATATTTCTACTGACGTACCTTCTTCGCAAGAGACATTCCCTGTCGCTGAAATCAAGCCGGACCAACAAGAAACCCTACAGGATGATGCCCCCTTTACGGAAGACAAGAACGAGGGGGCTGTTGAATCTGATGGTCAACCCAAGGACGAAGCGGAAGGCGCAGTTGAGGCCCCAGGCGATATCGAGGTGCCTTTGTCTGTCGAAGAAATCCAACCTGTATCTGAACCGCAAGAAAGCGTCTCTGTCCCATCGCCAGCTGAGAACGTCACAAGTCAAGAATCTGGAAAGGAGACTACGCCTGCTGAGTTGATTACGGAAACCGAACCCGAGCCGTCGGTATCACACGCACTCGATCCCCAGATAACAGCACCCAAAGTCATGACGGATGTTTCCCATGCTCAGGATTCAGAGCAACTACCGCCGTCAGCACCAGCCACAGAACCCAGGGATGTAAAAACGGACTTGGAAACAGTCGTCGATCCAGGGCTTGGGGAAACTTCAGGATCACACGAACAGACACCTGATGTTCAGGAGACTTTTGTGGTCGAGCAACCCCCAACACCAGCAACAGAAGCCTCCCCCAAGAAGAGCAAAAAGAAAAAGAAGGGTCGCAAGTCTGACATCGGCGAAACCGATACTCCTTCCAGCGAGACAAACAACGCTATTGAGCGTGATGTTCAGCAAGAAACAAGCCGGTCTGTTGCGGATCCCCAGCATGATGAAATGGATGACCAAATCCAGAACATTGTAGACAACTCCATGACCAGTCCACCTGTAGAGGAAATTCCACCATCGACAGAACAGCGACCGGTTGAGCCAGAGCGTTCGGGTCCTGACATCTTGCCTGAGCCCTCCCAGACGCGGGAGGCAAAAACTGATCTACCCAGAGCGGCAAGCGCGGACTTATTGACGGGAACATTCGAGACAAATGAAGGGCAAGGACCTTCTCCTTTTACTGAAGAGCTTGACGCCCAAGAACCCATCGACACCTCTCTAGCTTCTCGTGAATTGGAGCCCAAAGAACCCACTCGGTTTCAATCGGAGAGAGTCGCCGTTGAAGAAGCAGAGTCGACGCCGTATACTACTAGAGTAGGCGGCGAGGATATTCAAGTTCCGGAACTTGACGTACATGCTGGAGAAAAGCTACTCGAGGTCGAGCAAACTGCGAACACCATGCCTGCTGAAGACAAGAAAAATAAGAAGAAGAAGCATAAGGGCAAGACGAATCTCGACACTGCTGAGACAGAATCCACCGAACCCAGCAATGGTCACGCAAGCCTGGAGCATGTCCGGACATCCGGAGAGCCACGAGATGAGCCAAAGCCCACGGATGTTGGTAAAATTGATCTTTCCGCACAGCCTGTCGAGTCTGTGAAAATCGACGAGGCAAGTTCATCCAGAGACGCATCGTCAGAAAAGCCCGCTTTTGGATTGCCGAGTTCCATGCCACAGAAAGAGACGATGCCGAAAACCACTTTTGACGACATTGTGAAGCAGCAGCCTGATGGTGACGCCAAATCTGTTGAGCCACCTGCTGAGTCAAGAAAGAACAACAGCACAACACATCAAGAGGGTATTGCTAGCTCAATCTTCTCCATGGCTAGCTCGTTCTTTTCCCAGAAGGATAAGAAGAATCGAAAAGGCGAGCCTGCTGGAACACCCGGAACAGGACCGGCATCACCTGCTGAATCAGTTCATGAAGCAGAACAGAAACAACTGCAAGCTCGCAAAACCAAAGCCCGCTCAACCCCCAAAAATGTGGTAGTTGAGCCTGCTCAGAAAATTGAGGAAGAGACCACTGTCCAACCGTCTGAACTTCAGAGACAATCTGACCAACTGGAAGAGCCTGTTGTGCCAGTGGATCAAGGCAGTACCGAAGATGCCTCCATGGACTCTGTAAAAAGTGCTGCCCCTGATGCCAACAAAGTCCCCACTCCTGTTGCCATCGGAAGTGATTCGCAGCCAGAGCAGGCAGTAGATGCAACTGCGATGCCTGAGCCCGAGACTCGCCAACCAGTAGAGCAGCCACGCGAATCTGTACCTGACCCCTCGGAAAAGCTATCAAAGAAGGACAAGAAAAAGAAGAAAAAGAAGCAGAGGGAGGCCGACGATGAGACTGAGACGACAAAGGAAGCCCTAGATAGCGCACCTTCTGGCCCAATGACTACTAAACAACCCATCGAAACCGGTCCCGACACAGAGCAGTCTGCTGAAGCCCCCGAGCCACCCTCAACGCTTCTTGGGCCTTCTAACCTGCCCCTGAACTCAGAACCCCCCATCGAATTAACGTCCGATGTGTTCCAGGGTGTAGATTCTCCGCTTCCAACTGAACAGACTGGAGAGGTTGGGAGGGAGTCCAAGATCAGCACAGATAACACTGGTGAGGCGAAGGACAGGCAGGCAATCGATCCTGTAACTGATGGTGGTGCAAAGCCTGCCGATTTTGCACGTCAGGCGTCACCTGCACCTGAGCTGATCGTCGAACCATCGTCAGCGGAACCCGTGGCAAGCGCAACTGGTATTGGCGAAAGCACTACTATCGATGCTGATATCACCACTCCAGTTAATGATGGTTCTTTGGTAGTTGAACCTCGTCAAGGGCCTTCTGTTGACGAGCTTGTCACAAAGCCTAAGACGCCAGATGATCCTCCTAGTCAAGCTCCCATCTCCGCCCCATCTTCTTCCCAGCCAACCACTTCTACACCAACAAAGGTAGAAGCCGCCGGTAGTACGTCAGACTCAAAACTGTTAAAGAAGGAAAAGAAAAGGGCGAAGAAGCTAGCGTTAGAAAAGGAACTCTCTAGCGAGCCTGAAGCTTCTGGCACAAGAGATGACCAGACGCCCCGAGCTAGTGAGGCAATCGGACCGGACGAGCAAGGCGGCCAATCTTTAACGCAAAAGAGCACTCAGTCAGCCATGGAGACCACTGCCCCCAAATCAACCAACAAAGCTACTGAAGGTGACACTGAAACTGCTGCGGCGAAAAGTCCAAAGGGCAAGAAGACTGAACTCGGAACTGCAACTCCTGTCACTACTGCAGTTGACGACAAGCTTGAGGTACTGCCGATAACGGAACCCATGCAGCCTACAGCCGCTTCTGGCCCAGACGATGAAAAGGCTGAATCTGGTACAGCAACAACCACCCAGCCAACTGAGAAAGCTATCTTGCCAAAAGCGACACCCGACGCCCTCCCATCCGGACCAGACGCTTCAACAGGAACTTCAGTAACGGTCATCCCTGCCACAATCCCCCAAGAATCTGCTGTGATCCTACCGGAAGAGAAGTCGCGTGAGTTGCCTCTGTCCTCACAGGATAAACAGATGGACGCAGCAGACCAATCAACGAAACCGATCTTGAGTCCTGTGCAGAGCATTCATAAAGACACAGTTTCGACCACTGAAGCGGGATCCGATGGTCCACCTGCTACGAGCACAAAAGAGAAGAAGAAGCGCCGAAAGGGCTCAGAACAAATTGCATCACCCCCCAGGCCTGCGTTTGACACCTCTCCAGAGACTTTGGCCGACACAGATAAATTACCAGCCCAGGTTCCAAAAGACGTTGGCGATACAAAAGACAGCGTGAGAGGGAAGCCACCGAACAAGCCTGAAACGTCATCAATCTTTGCCAGGGTTACGGCGGCGGCAGCTGCTGCTTGGGGTACTAAAAAGGTCAACGAAAAGACAGCGAATGAACAAACCAAGGGAGAACGAAAGGAAGGTGATAAAACGCCGACTGAGAAAAGCAGGGCTCAGCATGAACGTAGTCAGCAAGCTTCAACTAACACAGCAACGCAAAATGAATCCGACTCCAATGATATCAAATCACCAATCATGGATGCTCTCAAGGACAGTCGCCAAGGGACAACAGTGCCCCGAGAGGTCCAAGAAGACAAGACAAGCAGGAGGACAGAGGAATACAGTAGAGACCGCAAGGACAAAGACAAGGAACAAGACACTACTAGAGACGTGAAAGAAGAGGTCACGACGCCCCAAAAGAGGTTGAAATCATCAAGGGGAACTAGGAGCGTTGGGCCATCAGGAGACGAGCCTCGTGACAACACGGACGAGAGCAAACCGTCAGACCGCCAAGGCGAAAAGCCCAGGCCGCACGTCTCGACCGCAAACGGGTCTGCGAAGCCTGAGAAACAAGACAAGAAGACATTACGAAGACCACAGCCGGACAGCTCAGACGACGTCGAAAGTCCCATTCTCGGTCGTCCAGATTCAGAGTTATCAGGAGGGTGCCCTCGGCCTCTATTACGCCGTGACTCAGGAGTAGAGGAGCCAAGAGGCGGCTTGCTACGAGAAGACTACACAACATTCACCCCAATTCTGGGTATGGAGTCCAACCTCAGTGATACTCAAAGGTCGCCAAGCAGACTCTTGGAGCCAGTCCAAGAGGTTCCCGAAGCCGAAGCCGAACCAAGCAGGGGCGCACTTCCAGCACCCAAGGTTAGACGCAACAGCGGTCCTGTCAGTGATACATCGAGCTTTCAGAGACGGAGCAGGCGCCTGAGTGAAGAAGCCAGGCGTGATAGTTTCAGTGGAGAAAGGTCACCTTTGAGACGAAGCAAACCTCCTCGCAGTCCAGAGCCATTTCGCGACAGCGGAGTAGACACCGAGGGCTGGGAATATCCACAGTCAACTCTGGACCGTACGGTGATGCAAACTCCAGAACCAAAGACCGAAAGAAGGCTGCGTCGCTCTCCTCGAGGCACACCGGTGCTACGAGAACCTACAGTACCAGGACCAACTCCAGAGCCTGAGAAGAGAAAGCAATATGGAGTCCTTACACCAGTTGGAGCCGCTGCAGGCGCTACCGTTGCAGCGGGTGCGGGTGCGGGCCTAGCGTCAACGCTATCTAGATCTGGCCCAGGCCCTGAACCTTCAACTTCAAGATCAACTCCAACTCGATCTCCAACTCCAACTTCAAGACCCAACTCTAATCCTGCAGCTTCATATGCCGGCCAGAGAAGCTTTTCCGACAATGCATCTCCTGTTCGCCGATCAACTCCCCGTCTCGAGAGCGCAAGTCGTCGGGCTGTCTCTAACACGAGCCTTTCCCGTCGTCGAACGCCAGAGCCGCTTAATTTTAGGCCTGAATCTCCAGGCATCAACAGGTCGTCAGGCACCCCCACTCCACCGCTCCGCCGTGCCGATAAGCGAATGAGCGGTGATCTGCGGGCTATACGTCAACAAAACAACACCGCTACAGCTCCCGCTACCGCTACTGTAACTGCGCCTGTCAGTTCCACGCCTGTCGCAAATGAGGGTCGTGCCCGTGCCGCCAAGGACATGGCCGACGTCTACGTAAGTTAACAACTACAACTCCACCATAACATGTATAGTCTCGCCAGTGCTTACACATTCCAGGATGGCTTCGGCGAGGGTCGCATCGGTTCGCCCCGATCGCCCACAAGGCCTCACAGCATGCGCCGCCGACAGAGCATGCAGGTTCTTGAACTCGAGAACAGGGTTGAACAATTGATGGCCGAGAACCGAATGCTCTCAGAAGCTCGTGCCTCTGCCGAGACAAGTTTGAGTCAACGCGCTGCCAGCAGTCTCGCCGATCGCGACGCCGAGATCGATAACCTCAAACAATCTTTGCAGTTCCTCCAACATGAAGTTACTCGACTTACCGAAGTCAATGATGGCCTAACCAGCGCCAATGCCGAGCTCGCTAATAAGGACACTGGTCGTGTAGCGGACCTCGAGAACCGCAACGCGGTTGTCGCGCGTGAGTTAGAAGAGGCACGACGCGCCAAAGGAACTTCTGAGCAATCTCTTGAAGAGAAAGATGCGGAAATTGCCGATCTTAGAGCCCAACTCGACTCCGCCAAAGAAACGATTCGCGACTTGCAACGCCAGATCCTCGAGGCCAAGGCCCATGATGATCACTTCCTCAACATTCGTGATGAGGACCACTTCGACCACCGCTGCCAACAGCTTTGCTCTCACGTTCAGCAGTGGGTGCTACGATTTTCTAAATTCTCAGACATGCGCGCTTGTCGCTTGACAAACGAGATCAATGATGAGAAAACAATTGACCGACTCGACAATGCCGTCCTCGATGGCTCCGATGTCGACGTTTACCTTCGGGACCGTGTAAAGCGACGTGATATATTCATGTCCATGACTATGAATATGATCTGGGAGTTTGTCTTTACTCGCTATTTGTTCGGTATGGACAGAGAGCAAAGACAGAAGCTCAAGTCGCTAGAGAAATTGCTGACTGAGGTCGGTCCTCCCGAAGCGGTGCGCCAATGGCGTGCCGTTACCTTAACTTTGCTGTCGAAGCGCGAGAGCTTCAAACGCCAGCGAGATCTGGATACCGAGGCCGTTGTTCAGGCCATCTTCCAGACACTATGCAAGATTCTCCCGCCACCAACAAACCTGGAGGATCAAATTCAATCTCAGCTACGACGTGTCATGAGAGAGGCCGTTGGTCTCTCGATCGAGATGCGTACGCAAAAAGCTGAATATATGATGCTGCCGCCTCTGCGGCCTGAGTATGATGCAGACGGTGAGCTCACCGCAACAGTTCAATTCAACGCATCGATGATGAACGAGCGAAGCGGTAGCATCACAACCTCGAACGAAGATCTTGAGGCTCAGGCCGCCATTGTCAGAGTTGTCCTGTTCCCACTTGTCGTCAAGAAAGGAGACGACAATGGTAAGGGCGACGAAGAAATTGTGGTATGCCCAGCCCAGGTTCTTGTTCCCCGCTCCAGGCTGTTCCCTGGAGCAAGTGACGGCGGAAGCACCTCAATCGGCGCACGCAGTCATATTAGCCTTGTGACTGAAACGATGGGCCAGACCGAGGTAGACTATTAGACGGGGTTTAGGATATGGGAAGATACCAATAGGAAAAAGGATACAGGGTGTTTTTGGGGCATGGTATTTTATGGACAAACGCATTTTCAGCGAGGGTTTTCTTTATGTTTTGTTTCTTTTTTTTTCTTTTTTCATGCACTGGGACGATGGGAGAATGCTCTAATGATATCAGCTCTTGTTTTGTCTTGTTTCATTTCTTGGATTTATCACATCACGCTGCTTTATCTGCCTGTTATGACCGGGGTTTCCTTTGTTCGTTACAGCTGAGTTATGTATTCCTTATTCCTCATGTACGACTCTCTAATGACATGACATGATGTGTCGGTGCTGGATGACTACTGTATTTCTTATGTTCAACATGTAACTTAGATCCGTTGTAATGACACTTGGGACGACGCTTTCACATGAATATTCTGCGTATACCATACTATGTCTGTGACTTACTGACGACCTCACTCAATTTACCTGCGGCTTGTCGAACCATGAGTTCTGTATGTTCAATGAGCATCATTGGCTCTGTCTTAGTTGTTTTATACTATCATAACTCGTCCTGAATCTCTGATATCAGCACGCCAAGACTCTTCCACTCATGGTAAGTCTTTTTTCAGCTTTTCTCATAACTCCGCGGTCGCATGCCTTCCTTCTCTTGTTCCAGTATGGGTACCGAATGCAATTAAATAGGCCATCTAGAAAGTGGCACTTGCCATAGCTGGGGCTTGTACTTCTCGACGAGCAGCCTTGAGAAGCACCTCAAGCTCTTCGTTATCCTCCTCAGCTTTGCGATGTTGCACGCTAGAAGCGGGCATCGGTAGTGTTTGTCTCATTTGATTCATATTGGTCCATCTCCAACCATCAATTGAGACTGCAGCTTTCTGTGCCTGTTCCCTTCCACAGAATTGCTCTATTTTCTTTACCAAGTATTCAAGACGCGTCTTGCGACCCATCTTGCCCATCTCTAGATCTTGTAGTATAATTTCTGTAAGTATCTGCACCAAAGATTGAGGCATTGGTTGTCGGGAAGCTTTGCCAAGATTCATGACCTTTTCGATATATCTTAGCCGCGATCGGTTTGTCATATTAGGTCGCTTCATGTACAATTGTCCCAAGTCCGCGAGAAACTCCATCGTGTAGACTGTGCCTTTTTTGATGGGATTGTTCAACTTGTTGAACGACCTTTCGGGGTGGAATTCGGCAACCCGCCAGATAAGGTCAGCAGGTAGATCAGTATCCATCACGATGGCTTCCGCGTGCCGCACCCATATATACCAGGGTAATTTATCGGCGGTTGATTGCTCCTCGTTGTAGTATTCCCACATAATAAGCGCGCAGTGAGGGTCTTCCTCCGTTTTGACCATATCCGAGACAATCTCATTGTGATTTGGCAATAAACGAACAGCCTTCATCAAGGTATGAAGCTGACCGCAGGCGTCACTGGTAAACGAAAGTGCCCTCAGATTGGCTTTGCGCTTTTTGGCGTGTCGATGGAAAGCAGAGTGAAGCATCGCCGCCCAAGAATGCAGTTGTGTGGGCTTTTCGGACCACTCTTGCAAAATTTCCGGACGTAACTTCCATTGGCTTTGGTTCATGAGGCGCAAAGCTGCAAATTGTCGAACCTCTGTTTCGGTCCACTCGCTCGTATCGTGAGTCACTTGGATCAATTTCGTGAATTCCCTTATCTTAAGCCCGGGGGCAGCGGCCAGTTTAAGCAATAAGTGGAATGCAATCGAACGTCGTTCTGTGGCATCCGTGCTGTTCTCGAGGCAAGATTGTGATAACTGTTCGTAGGTGTCCATATTTGATGGAGCCTTGACACCAAACATACGAGACAAATAAATATTTCGGCGTAGAATGTGAGTCGATATAGGCTGCGATGGATCCCGCTGGTCCTGACCAGACTCCAGGAGGATATGTGCCCGCATCAAAGCAATGTAATCATTGGAATCCAAGTAGATTCTCTCAAATTGCCGGGTCAGTCGCAATAGCTCGTCCAGAAGTTCGAATGTGACAGATTGAGGTGTCATTTGCAATGCTGTTTTGAGGCACTGATGCCATAAGCGCCCACCAAAGACATCACTGGTGGGACGGACCCGGTTGTCATGAATGCAATGGATGATTGAAATCCATTGTCTCGCTAGCACATAGTCGAGGACTTTCGTTGGAGCCCGACGCTTGATGGTTTCGTCGAACGGGTTGAGTATTAGGATAAGATCGCCGGAGGATATCGTGTTCTCGTCGATCATGTCCAGAACCTTCATGAGGTGAGGTTCACATGCTTTGAACAATGCCTTGCCGTCCTCGATGTCTTGAAAGGAAGCAAGATCTTCACTGAGCCCAACGAGTACCTGTTCTAAAGGCGAGAGAGTTGCTGTTTGTGGTGGTATTATAGTGGTGTCGGGTGAGCTCTCCGGGCAATCTATGTCTTCGAGGGATCTTAGAAAACGTTCGAGCAACCCGACTTTTTTATGTCGCCGATCTTGTGGTCGAGTTGGGGCCTCCCATGTCCATTTGCCGAGGTCGATAGGGAATTCAATTGACCAGGGAAAGGGTGAGGCGTGAGAATCGGGAACGATGGCCGTCATATGTCGCTTGCCTAGGCGGCGTCGGCTCTCAAGAGGCCCTGGAACTGAACTCAAGCTCCTTCGGGGGACCGGATAGACATGGTGGAATCGCTCAATGGCTCGAGCCAGCATGGCATTAGTGACCCAGATGCCCTCTGACGGGCTCGGGGTTGGGCGTATGCCCGGACGATAGTGCGGGATAACGCATCGTCGAGGCATTGGGGTAGCCCTAAAGGATTGTCGAGATATTGGCATTCACCTCCGTATTAGCATCGTGAGGATGTCGTATCGAATTGAGGCTCTGCGCGAGTGGATGTCGAGTCTGATCAGAGTTGATGTCATGAACGTCTCTTTCGTAACTTGAAACGAATTGTCGAGGAGCTTCAACTTTGAGAATTTAGCTCGTGCGCGTATTGACCAACCAGAGGCGAGATGTTACCCCAGGTTCTTTCCAATAGAAAGTCGGTGCTGGTGCCTCAGGCTTACCTGATCCGAACTCCACTGTTGGTGGCAGCTGCGTCCCAGGCCCCAGGGTGTCAGAAGAATTGTCCTCTAAGGCTTAAGGTACAGAAATAAAGTAGCCTAAACGCCAGCCTAGGTCTGCATACAATGACCAATGTATTTCGTCTCTTATACTCTCGGCGGCCAATTCTTCTGACACCCGTCTGCCAGGGCCCAGTCGCTATTATTGTGCTATTTAGCGCCTCTTTGCTCCGCCTGCGCCATAACTTAAGCCTATCGATAGGTGCTCAAGCTGCCCTTGTCATCCCATCGGCCCCAACTTAAGACGAGCCCATGTGTCCAAAAGCCCGCTCCAGATCCCCTTTTACTTTGCGCTGATACGCCGTGTCCTACGTCTTCCTGCATCTTATTACAGAACGTTGTATGCTAAGGGCTGCATGAACAGCACCCATTCGCATCGAAATTACGCCTGGCAAGGTCAAGCTTAACGGTTCCGGGGTATATTCACCAACAATCCGACGTAGCGGCGCATCGCATGCTTTGACAGGCAGTCAATAACCCAGGATCCCTGTCGGCTTTCTCGGGGCTGTCCACTGAACCGCGTGTACGGACCGTACGGTGAGCGTGGAGCTTCCCTAATTGGGAACATCGACGACCCAGCTGGTCCCTGTTCGCCTTCTCTATTACTTCTAGTCGCTTTCTCCTGAATAAGCCACTGTCAACTTGACATAACATCATAACAACAACAAACAAAAGCAACCCGTCGCATACGATACGATTTACACCTCCATCGACAACTTTTGCTCGATGGCTCCGTGTGACATCTTATCGACCCCGACTACGTCACAAAGAAGATAGATGGAGCCAGTAGTATATGAAGAGTCCCCGTTCGCCGACTACCTCAGAGGTGAGCTCCCTCCCTCCCGGTTCCGCGGGATATTTCTTTTTTCTTCGCCGCGAACTAACATTCCTTCAAGATGAGGGAGATGAACCCCAGGCAGACTGGGCGCCTGGTATAATAACACCCGAACCTGAATCGTCGGCCGGTCGTTCCAGTCCATCGCCTCCATCGAGCCCTTCTCCGTTTGCGCCGACCGGTCGGCCTCTGGTCAAGCCCAAGTTTCGAAACAAAGCTCCAAATGCGCTTCAGCTAAATGTTCCTCAACAATCTGGTCTACGGTCTGCCAGTGGGAAATACTCGGTAGGTCGAGTCGCGCCATCTTGGCCAATCAACATTGCTAAACAACCCCCTCGTGATAGGCCGCGGTAGCAGCGAGTATCGATCGAGCCGACAACGCCAAATTCCTCGAGCAATTCCGATATACGATTATCGCATCTCAGCTTCTTAGTGGTCATTCTGGATTAGGACAATCGCAATTCGGCAGCAGCGGACCAAGCCCGCTGTCTAGCAATGACGACTCACTCTTATCTACCGAAGGCATTATCGCATCAGTTCTCGCAGCACTGGCTGTTGCAGTAGTTTTGAGCTGGGTTCTCGGGAGCGGAGTTACCAAGAAAAGACTCGTCTTTTTGCTGCTGTTGTGCGCAGCTGGGGCGCTTTTGGGGCAGATCTACATGAAGCGACAATGGTTACGCTACCGCAGATCGCAATCGCTTTCCGAAATCACTTCTTTCGTCGAGCATTCTCACAACTTTGATAGCGCAACTGGAGCAGCTCTATCTCTGATACAAGAGGTCGAGCTGGTCTCGCGAGGCTACCGACTGTTGGTCTTTGCTGCCCCCGAGTGTGAATAAAATGGCTAACCAATTTATAGAAGCGCTCCTCTGCCACCAATCAGCCGTATAGAAGATCGCACACAGACACGGAGGTGTCTGAGACTACGCAAAGCTTTGAGGCACTCTTTTGCCGAAGTTCTCGAGTCTTACAACCAAGTCTGCACAGTCGTCAACGGATTCGCAGAACAGACAGACCTAGAAAAATACTATGATATATACGACATATCCGACTTCGACATGTCCGACGCCCGTCGTGGTCTCAGTGATGAAGATCTGGAAGATCCCGAATCACTAAGAACCCTGAAGATCCTCGCCGCTCGTTTCTCGACTATTCGGAAGCTATTTCTCTGCGCTCTCCTAGCTTTGGATGCCGACACCGACACGAACGACTTGCTTCGCTGGACTACAGCTGTGGAATCGCTCTTGAGCTTGAACAACTCAACTCAAACAGCACATTCTAGGTTGCAGAGCATCCTTAGCGAAGAAGATAGTGAGTATCTGACATATGTACCTGGTTATTAACCATTGACTTACACATCTAGACTTTCCATCTCCTCCAACACCGTTGAATGCTCTTACACCAGGGCGAGAACGTTGGAGAGCCCAACTGCGGAAGCTAGGCTCCCTTTCTACAGGCATCAGAGGATTACAAGCCAAACTACAATTGCTTCGGGAAGAATCCGACCGAAGCTTGAACGACTCGAGCGACATCTCAGAACTTGGACCGAATCTCATGTCGCAGTATGAGTCCATTGGCATGGATCTAAAGGAACTGATGTCGGCATGGGAGGAGGGCAAGGCAGCTTTAGCACTCGGTATCGATAGAAACGAGAAGAGGCTCTCGTCTATGAGCACCCTGCTGTCACCTGTGAGCTCCCTCAGCGGCCTCACGACTGTGGATGAGAATGGTGGGACCGCTGCTGCGCTCAAGGCTTTGACGGGAGAGTCTCCTCCCAGCTCCGAATACGCCGGTTCTACTGAACACGAGTCGCCGGAAGTGTTCGAAGCTGTTGCTTTACCTCGACCACGAAGCATGCTTACCCGAGAAGAAAGAATAGTCAAAGTCCGGGAGGAACGAGAGCAAAAGGCTATTGCTCGACAACATGTCGATGCTACCAAGGGCATGCTCCGTGAACTGGAAACAGTTATTAACCTACGACCACGAACCCGTGCAAGTGCGCCAGCCGGGCGGATTGCGTCTATGTAGGGATGTTTGATTTATGAAACTAACAAGCCAACGATTACCATCACTCTACATTTCCTACCTCGCCTGTTACCTTTCGCGTATATTCAAATACGCGCACTACCATCTGGACCAATATCGACTTCACTAAAGCTATCTTCTTACACTCGCTATCAACTTACGATACATCACTGGACCTTCTCAGATGGATAGACACGCCAAGCATCCGGAGGCGTCACGACGACACGCACTTTTCTTTATATACATATTAGGCACTTTTCTACACAATAGACAGGCCACTGGAGGCCTAGGCGTTTATGGATTTGGTTGGAGTATTTGTTTTTAGACACGATTTCGTCCCAAGTCAGATTGTGGGCGCCATAGTCTGGGTATGCATCAAAGCCGTCAGGAAAAGCAAATCGGCATAGCAACCTCTTCATTTCGGAGACTTATTTCCTATCTTGTCTGGGAAAATAATGAAACAAAAGGGGGGCCTTAATCTTTGCCCATGTATGATAGACACAACTACAACAATCAAGCATTGATGCTATTATAAGCTGGCTTTCATGGATGAAGATCCAATCTCAAGACAAATTATGTGGAAGTTGGATGATTTATTTTGATAGTCAGAGATCTACCAAGTGATACGTATAACAGCATCATCTCGTTCGCCCTGCCTATCAAATTGTTTGACCAATCCTAGCCTTGCTTTCATAGCTGTTGGTGGGGCTATCAAATGGGAGCTTCGGAGAGGTAACGCGTCGCGTATCTTGGAGAGAGTGGCGCGTTAAGTGACTACCCACTTCGGTATGGAGCTGCTAGTAAAGTGCGGTAGCCTAGCAATTTCGCGACCGACTAAGCTAGAGAGAAGGTAAAGCCATCCATTACCACCTGCATCCTCTTCACCCAGACAACACTTTCTCTCCCATTCATACCCAAAACAACATCTTCCAAAGCAATCATCTCTTCTTCTCTTAATTAGACACTTGTCTACATACTCGCTACATATTCTTTATACCTCTCCCCGTTAACTCTTTTCTCACACACAGTAAGTCTCCTAGCAACCGTCACCCCGCCCTTTTCCTTTCGCGTGGCAGCTCCATGCACCACCAGAAAAACTTCACCACCAGACGGAAAGCTAATAACCAGAACAGAAATGTTGGAAGCCAGACTCGAACAGGCCTCTGTCCTCAAGAAGGTCGTCGATGCGATCAAGGACTTGGTGCAGGACTGCAACTTCGACTGCAATGACACAGGCATCCAACTGCAGGCTATGGACAACTCTCACGTTGCTCTGGTCTCCATGATGCTCAACGCCGAGGCCTTCTCCCCTTTCCGCTGCGACCGTAACATCTCTCTCGGTGTCAACCTCACATCTCTTACCAAAGTGCTACGCGCTGCCCAGAACGAAGACCAGCTCACACTCAAGGCCGAGGATGGCCCTGATGTACTGAACCTCCAGTTCGAGAACACCGAGAACGACCGTATCAGCGAGTACGACCTCAAGCTCATGGACATTGACCAGGAGCACTTGGGTATCCCCGATACTGAGTACGCCGCTACCATCACAATGCCCTCCCTGGAGTTCCGACGTATTTGCACAGATCTCATGGCCATGTCCGAGTCCGGTTAGTTTCTCATCACACCCTCTACGTTTCTCAGCTGGATCTAACAAGACCCCAACAGTTATGATCGAGGCTTCCAAGGACGGTGTCAAGTTTGCTTGCAACGGTGATATTGGTAACGGCTCTGTGACTCTCCGCAGCAACACCAACCTCGAGAAGCCCAAGGAGGAGATCAAGATTGAACTGAGCGAGCCTGTCGCCCTCACATTCTCTCTCAAGTACCTTGTCAACTTCTGCAAGGCTGCTACCCTGTCCGACCAAGTCAACATCTGCCTCTCCAATGAGGTCCCTCTCCTGGTGGAGTACCAGATCTCCGGCCAAAGCCACCTCCGATTCTACCTTGCTCCCAAGATTGGCGACGAGGACTAAACGACTGCCATTGAGTAGTGCGACACTATCCTGCTACATGAAAATGAGCTTGGCGTTGATGTTTAAAAGGATATGGCCGAGTGGTTGGTTTTAAGGGAGCATATGTTAAAGAATATGCAATGAATAGGGATGTCAGGAGCCTCGCCTACTCAGTGAGAGCTTGTTATTAGGCATCAGAGACGTGTGCGAGCATGGGCAAAGTGGAAATGAATAGGCTAGACATGGAGATTAAGGAGTATTAGTTAGACTATCTTCTAGCCATATGTCGATCGACCAGTTTTGACGATAATGAAACTATAAAACCATTCTTGTTGGGTTAGAGGCTGTCAATGACATCAGCCGGCTTCGGAGTTTTGGTGACTTTAGTTCTTGGTTGACGAGTGGCACTGTAAAGCCTGCTGATGCTGTGCGATCATGTTCAATTAGCGTTTCACAACCTGACGCACAACATATAGTGGCTGGGTTCGTAACCAATTCTCTCATCGTACAATGTATCATACGTGAAGCCATTCGTAACAATCAAGAAGAACTGGTGTCGATGCGGGGCAGTTTATCGGAGGTTGGCGGGGCACGAGATCAAATGGAAGTCACTAGACTAGCAATCTTGAGCCATTGCCTCAATGTCTTATTCTGATAGTCTCTCTCATTAAATATCAATTCAAATCAATCGATCCTATCTCTTATCAGACCAAGTCCAAGGTAAGCGGCAATAGCTCTCTCTCTGTTGTACATGTTCGGCTTGTCATCCCCAGTCTGAGTCAAGTTTCTTAGATTTAAGCTCGTGACTAATAAGCGCATCCAGCTCCAAGGACGCCTCAATCGGATTCTAAAACTACCTTTACTTTTTAACGAAACTCAGATTCCTATTTTTCTTCCTCTCTTTTATTTCATTCTCCTTTTCTTATAAGAATTGCTTTGGTTCAGTCAAGATCCATTGCACTGAGAATCTACTACCACTACGTTTATCTGCTGACGTACAAGAGGCTTTGTCCAGTGACGTCTCTCTCATACTCTGTCAACTCAAGGCGCCTTTGGCTAGATCCGATCTAACAACTTCCTACAAGGCTCAGTTGTAACTGTTGAGAAACTGCTAAGGATATCGTCTTATTGCCTCTTATCCCATCATGTCTATTGTTCCTGCAGTGCCGGATACACGGGTTCTCGCGGTGGCAAGCCATGTACGTAAATCTTGAATCGGCCCATTTTCAATTTTGAGTCAATACTGATCATCAATTTTCACTTAGGTCGTGTCTGGGTGAGTAATACTCTCTGTTCAGAAAAGAAGAGAATTGACGGGTCCTAGTTACGTGGGTAACAAGATTGCCGTCTTTGTGCTACAGTCTCTAGGGTGCGATGTCGCAGCCCTGAATACTGTCCAGTTCAGTGAGTTTTTATAGATGACTACGAAAAAGCGCTCATGAGCCACAATCTAACATATCATTTTCACCTTTCAAGGCAACCACACTGGCTATAAGCAATGGAAGGGAACAAGAGTCTCGGCGCAGGAGATTATGGACTTGTGGGATGGACTCAAACAGTCTTATCTGGATGACTTTGACGTGATGCTCTCCGGTTACATCCCAGGCGCTGAAGCTGTTGATGCCGTTGGAAAGATAGGCCGTGAACTCAAGGATAAGTCTAAGGACACGCCGGGCAAGTTCTTCTGGGCCCTCGACCCTGTCATGGGCGACAATGGAAAGATCTACGTCTCTCCAGAAGTTGTACCGGCTTACAAGAGACTCATCCACGATGCTGATCTCATTCTCCCAAACCAGTTTGAGGCCGAGTACGATAAAAGTATTTCATCGTGTGCTTGGCTACTGACTAACCATAAATAGATTGCTCTCCGAGGTTAAAATCAACGACATGGACAGCCTTCGAAAGGCCATTCAAGTCCTTCACGACAAGTACAGAGTCCCTCACGTTGTCATTACATCAGTCAACCTAGAGGCTCCAGACCATCCTCCCTCGCACCTTGCCGTTGTTGGCTCAACCATGACTTCTACTGGCCAGGCGCGCTTTTTCAAGATCGTCTTCCCATCGATCGACTGTTACTTCAGCGGTACAGGCGACATGTTCGGGGCCCTCATGGTTATCCGCATGCGTGAGGCCGTATTCAACGCCGACGAGCGTCTACGTCACACAGCCAGCTGGCTCAGTGATGATTCTGTTTCAGCCACTGAGCTTCCACTTGCCCGAGCGGCTGAAAAGGTGTTGGGCAGCATGCATGAGGTTCTGTCCAAGACATGCGAGGGTATGAAGAGGGTTGTTGAGCGCACGACGGGTGACATGAAGGTTGAGGACCGAGACAACGAGACCAAGGTGCATCTAGTTAAGAGCAAGGCGGCTGAGCTACAACTGGTGAGGAATCTGGATTGTTTGAGGACTCCAGCAACGCAATACCATGCAAAGGCTATATAAGTATGTGCTGTGTATGAGTTGAGTTGGATTGGCTGGGTATAGAAATGGCAGAGAACAGCAGAACGAATAGAATAGGGTAGAGGCCAGAGAGAAAAGGCGTCATTCAACGGGATTTTCAACTATTTATTCGTCCATACCCTGTGACCAAGTAAAGCCCAGTCTGACACGTTAATATTGCTTGTAGAATCATCTTGGTAATGTGAGGGTTTGTATAATGTTAACCCACGTAAGATTCATCTCGCGCTTCATCTTCATCCTTCGAGGTCTCGTCCAAAATCGATCAACTTGAGCCTCATCGCATCTCTCGGGTGAAATTGCGCGATTTTGGATCGCACCAAGAATCGTGCAGCCGCAGATTCGCGCGGTATTTGCACGTAGGACGCTGAATTATCGCCTCCGGCTTCAGCAAGCGTGTTTAGAAGCTCCTCTGTAAGCGACTTCATTTCTGCCGCCGCCGCCGTGACCTCGTTCTGTCGCCCGGCACCCTCTTCAGCCGCTTGTCCCCAGATCTCATCAATCCTCCGTTGTCGCTTATCGTCTTTGTCGGCAGTCTCTTTTGGCTTTTTGAGTTTTCCCTGGGCGTTGAACCCAGCGGCCAATGCTTCTCCATCAACGTCCATGAGATCGCCAACAACAGGACCACCAAGCTCTTCCGCTGCCAGCATAGGTGCCAGATGATTATCGATAAACCGAAGCAGGACTTTCATGAGCTTGGAAGTGTCCCTGTCAAAATTCTTTTTCTTCGCTCTAAGCTCCTGTAGTCGCTCCCTTGCTCCTTCTTCCGGAGTGACATTTGTGTTTGCGTCTACTTCATCTCGTAATGAGTCAATCCGTGCGGTCAGAGCATCGCCAAGGAGATTTTGGTCCTTGAGACGCGCCTCGTCAGCCTCAAGCTGGCGCGATAGCTGCTCATGGCTCGAGCGCTGAGAAGCGAGATAAGTGTTTGACTCTTGAATTGTCTGGTGAGTTCTGCGCAAGGCTAGCAGCGCTGGGAGCAGAGAGCCTGGCGATGGCAGGAAGGGGTCTGACTCTGTCACTTCCTTGAGGGCAGCTTGAATGATCCGCGATTGTCCCACCACCGACTCTGGAAGTTGGAGTTCCTCTGACCGAAGCTAAGTAGAAGTTAGTATGTGATTCAATTTTAGGGTTTCAAGATGAGTATATACTCGTTCTAGCTCTTCTTCATGTTGTTGAACCTGTTGCTGGAGCTCCCGTAGTGTTTGGTCAAGACTGGCTGTGTATGCCTGTGCCGCCATAGTCGTGATAGTTTATAGTCAGAATTCGTGGTCAGAACGATTTGATTAGATAATTCAGCTCTGAACAGAATAATACTTGATGTTTGCCGTAAGAGTCGACGCGGTAGGAAGGCCCAGGTCTAAATGTACGTATGATGTTGGACCAATAAAAGACGAGCGCGTCTTAAGTTGGTGGTACAGAGTTAGTGTATGTTTGTTTGCTCTTCAGACATGTACCTCGAAAAGGTAAGTTGAGTTGTAGAAGCGCATTCAAGGTTTGTGGCAGTGATGCTTGCTATAACAACCAAGAGCAGGTATTCAATTCAGCTCTCACTGATATTCGAGAATTAATCAATTGTCTAGGTATTATGATTTATACTGTACAATGGCAGCTGTAATGATGTTGTATTGTGGAGTCAAAGCTCCCGTCTCATCACCTACCTACAGCGGGAAGGAAGGTTGCAAGGGCCCAAGCTTCCCTCGTACGCCAAGCACGTGACTGCTCTCAGCATTCTCCATCCTTCTGATGGATCCTCGCAGGGCTGCTTCTCCCGCTTTCTCCCAATCTCCTCACTCCAACTCGAGTACCTTACCTATCGGCCTCTTGTCGTGTTGTACCTTCCCCCCTTCCCCTCCTCCTTCCCTTTCCACCCTCGTAAGATTTTTCGTCTTGTTCATTCTCGGCGATTACTCATAATTGCGTTTTTGAGAGTGTCCTTTTTTTTATTCCTTCTCTTACCTTCTTTTCCTAGGATAGGATCGGTCCTTCCCTGTCCGTTTTGCGACAGCCTAGTCTCCGTACTAAGTTAAAACACCGCGCGCCGATCCATTGAGAGAAGTTGTTTCTGCTTCTCATCCTTCGACAGTTCGCGACGAGATATCTTCCCATCGGATCCCGCTTTCGCGTTTCGAGCCACGGATAGATTGCGATCGATTAAAACCTCGAGTCTCCGCTACGGTCAGAAGGTTTGAGCTGAGCACTGCCTCTTTTTGCTTTTTAAAGGAAGTCCGTCCGTCCCAGTATCGATCGCTTCACAATCTCCTCACAACCGTTCAACATCTTCATCACGAGATTATCATCTCCGCCCTTTCTCTCTCCTTGCCTACAGCAATCTAGGAGATCTTCCCGGGTACTTAATTGACGCCCGCTGAAAGAGTTCTGGAACCCGTCCTTAAACACGAGACTCGAATCCCTTCTCCCTCCGTTCAATTCAATTCAATCCAATTCAACCCAATTCAGCCCGCAACACGTACCGCACCGTCCTTGCGCGACACCAGTCACTTCACGAATACTTCACCGAAGCGCGCACCCAGCGAAAGTCACTACACCAGCACGTTTTCCTCGAAAACCCCTGAGTGTATATAAGACAAGCAATAAAAAGAACGAAACGTTTCAAGTTATCGACTGTGTCGAAAGGACTAAATTCGTGTGAACGTACCAATTATATCAAAGATGTCTGCTTCTCCTACTCAACCTACCCAGTCGGCCAAGCGCCCCTTGGAAGAAGCCTCATCGCCTTCGCGCGCCGGCGATCAGCCTGACGCTAAGCGTCCTGCTCTCGACAAAAGCAAGCACGACGACGATGTCGAGGTTCCTGAAGCTCCGGCCGATGTTTCTGCCGACGACCACGACGATAAGGTCAATGGGGCTGCCAAATCTGAAGACGACGACGAAGCCGCCCTGGACCAAGCATCCGACACCAAAGCTGCAGCTGCCGCGACTGTTGCTGCTTCCTCATCGAATGCCGTAACATCTGCCGCCGCTCACGATGAGACCTCCTGGATTCATATTAGAGCTGTCATCTCGAGCCCGGAGGCTGCTACAGTCATTGGAAAGGGAGGCGAGAATGTATCCAACATCAGGAAGCTCTCCAACGCCAAGTGCACTGTCAGTGACTACCAAAAGGGAGCTGTCGAGCGAATCCTTACCGTCAGTGGAATAGTAGACGCTGTGGCCAAGGTATTCCAATCTTTTCTCAATCCATTGATTTTTGCGTTAACGTGATTTAGGCTTTCGGCTTGATTATCCGAACACTGAACAACGAACCCCTCAACGAATCCTCGACCGCATCTTCAAAGACGTATCCTCTGCGGCTGCTGATTCCACACATTTTGATCGGTTCCATCATTGGCAAGGGTGGTGCTCGTATCCGTGAGATTCAGGATGCATCTGGTGCCCGATTGAATGCGTCTGATTCCTGTCTCCCCATGTCCAGTGAGCGATCTCTGGTCGTCATGGGTGTCGCGGATGCCGTGCACATTGCAACCTACTATGTCGGTAGCACCCTGCTCGAGCAGCTAAATGATAGATTTGGTGGTCCTGCTGCGTCCGCATACGCGACACGGAGCGGCGCCCCTGCTGGTTCAATTCCAGGAGGCATGCAGGTTGTTCCATACTCTCCTCAGCCCGCCTCGGGTCACTACGGCCGAAGTGAGAATTATGGCCGCCACAACGACCGTCGCTCTCACCATATGCCACCCGCGCCTTACCCCCAACAGTACCCGCCACACGCAGCCGCTCAAGCTAACCCTGCCATTCCCATGCATTACGGCGGTGCGCAAGGAGGAGGTGCCTATGGTGCAGCTCCCCATGCCCAGCCTCACATGCCTCCTCACACAGGTCCTCAACCCCACGGCGGTGCTCCTCAGTCCCAGCCCATGGGCGGCGCGATCCCCGGTGGGCCTATCACCCAGCAGATTTACATCCCGAACGACATGGTCGGCGCGATCATCGGCAAGGGTGGCCAGAAGATCAACGAGATACGACAAATGAGCAACAGTGTTATTAAGATTAACGAACCGCAAGATAACAGCAACGAACGACTTG
Source organism: Fusarium coffeatum (assembly GCF_003316985.1). Lineage (NCBI taxonomy): Eukaryota > Fungi > Ascomycota > Sordariomycetes > Hypocreales > Nectriaceae > Fusarium > Fusarium coffeatum. Next base: position 45,278 of record NW_022157996.1, read on the forward strand.
TGACAATCACCGGAACGGAGGAATGCAATCGCATGGCTCTTTACATGCTCTACTCTCGACTTGGTGAGATTCAAAACAGACCCAGTACCAACTAAGCTTCTAACCATGACAACTCAACAGAATCGGAAAAACACCGTGTTTAATTAAACCTTCGACGCGAATGCGACGAACCTCGACCGATCCACGGAATCTGACGAATACAGTGTTGTTTATAGGGGTATTAAGAAGCTAAAAGGAGGATGCAGTGTGTTCTGTCTTTGCGAGAGAACGCAGTTTCGAAGAAGTAAAGGGATCTAGCGACGTTTTTGGAGGCGCCAACGAATCGATGCCGACCCAACAGCCCATGTCCGGATTACAGTTTCAAGTAGGGGTGGAAAGAGGTCGCTAGACGGTTGAGCGGCATATAAATGGTGTCAAAGGATGGGTTCGCATTTCATCGGGATGAAAAAGGAAACAAGACGGGGCTGCTTGGCAAAGAGTGGAAGCGTCACTGCTCGACAGGAGACAGCTTTCAGGGTCCTTGGTTTTTCAACGGCGCATTGACTCTGTTTTTGTTTTGTTCACTACTTAATTCAATAAACTTTGGTATTTACAAAAGCAACACTGTTATCTGGATATTTTCTAGGGATAAGCAATGGTCTCTAGATCGAGACTCAGAATCCGCCTAACCTTTGGGATTTGGCCTAGAAATGTTCTTTCTTGTGTAGCCAGCAGTGCGGTTTTAGGAGACCTCTAAAAGATACTTCCAACTAGAGCTTCTTGAGGGGAACATGATACTAATATGACGTTAGTTATCCGATGAGCTGTCTGAACACAACCAAGACTTACTATCTCAAGGCTCTTGTTCCGAGCAAGCAGGTAATAGATGTTGTCGTCGATTGCTTTCATGTTGTTAGCTTGTGCTATAGCATATCAGCTTCCAAGGGTACTTGCCGCTGCCACTATTCTTGTGCTGCAAATGAGCTTCTTTACTATCCCAGCCCATCAGTAGCCTTGATGCACGACCAGGGATGACCGAGGAGTCTTCATGTTCACCTTGGACAAACTCTCCGTAAGCTAGACCATGAAGACCAGCCAGCTTACCCTCATCACAAGCCACAGCGAACGGCTTCATGTTATCCTCTGTGAAGGTCTCATCGATGCCCCAGCAGGTACAGAATTCAGTAATCGGTGCATGCAGAGCAGATTCAGCATGGCCTGTATACTCCGCAGTTGGACTGACGATAGGATGGCCCGTCACGAGAGCACGCAGAGAAGCATGCCAGTCAGTGGCCGCAGAACCAGAGACAAAAGCGTCATAAGCAGGACGCGAGGCCCAGCGAATACCAAGGAACCAGTAGTCAGGCTTCTCGAGAGGGCGACCAAGGTAGACGGACTCGACACCTGGGATAGACTTGAGGTGGTCGGTCACAGAGGAGAAAGATGCCGGAGGGGACTCGGCATGTTCAACGAGGATAGGTTTAAATTTGACGAGAAGGGACTCAAAGACTACTGACATGGCGAATGTGAATCAAAAGAGTTCTTTGAGATTGCACTATAAGAGGTACGATGCGAATTTTGAAGCTGTGAGTCTGTTCACATTGATGCTAAGCATAGAAGAAAGCAAATCAACATATAGACATGAGTTGAGTGATGACAGGGAACAAAGGGTTCTACAGACAGCCGGACGATACGAGAGGGTTCGATGAAATGGGTACCAAAGAATGACGCGTTTTGAGTTCCTGGCATTGATGAGGGGTATCTACCAATTATGAGGCTCTAAGATGTGGTGTAAGTGAGCTCTGGGCAGGAGCTGTATGTAGCTTCGAGTACAGTGCTGTATGAGGAATGGTGGGAGACTTGAAGGTGAGGGTGCCTAGAAACTTCTGTACGTACTGGAGCCATAGAGTTGTACTCGGTACATTGATTGCGAGAAAACCTGGTATAGGTTTCAATAGACGAGGTCCATTGTTTCCAACGGGTGATCTTCGATATCCTGTCTACATCCATGTAGATATTCTATTCATCCATGAAATGTCTTGGACAAGGACAACTCCGTACATGTACATAAGTAACTTCCCACTCATCTGCACCTTCCATCTAGACTCTCGGCACTTACGGTAGGCGTTCTCCACAACGTGCGGCCGGACCCTTTTAAGAGCGGAAGGTCCAGTCCGACCACTCCAGCTTGCCTTCCCCAAGCCACCCTACCACCGTTACTACCGGCCAGCGTCTCCCAAAACGAGAAGGCGCCATGACATAGGTTCTATTGGGCAATTGAGGAAATTAACATTTGCGCGTCGCGTGTTTTGTATTTTACTGGGCTCCTTTTCTTTAACATCACCTGCCTCTCTCTCCGAATTATCGATCGTGGCTAACAGGCACTATTTTGACTTGACGCCTGCTAGCCTTACCACTAACAGCGGTTACGCCTGGTTGGTGCCGTTATCGTAATTAATTAATATCCTCAACCGAGGCATCGCGCCACCTGAATTCAATCTTTCCACCTGCAGATCTTATACTCTAACCTTACATGTACGGGTTATATACACATCTATCTAATCTAATCTGCTGTCGCTTTTTTTTTCTTCTTTCCCTCTTTCACCTCGGCGACGACAGTCACCATTACTTCCGCATACTCTACCGGCGCCATGGTCATGGCAAGTGACGCTTCTGAGCATGTCACGTCGCCTTCTACCATAGTCGTCGACCACGATGGCTCTCGTCAGGGTGCTCCTTCCGAGGTCAATCTTTTGACCCTGAATTGCTGGGGTCTTCGCTACATTTCGACTCAACGTAACGCGCGACTAGACGAGATCGGCCATAGAATTGCACACGCTGTACCTACACCGCAAATCGTCGCTTTGCAGGAATGTTTTACACAGGAGGATTATCAGGCTATTCGTCACCATACTCGCCAAATTCTTCCCTATGGCAAGTTTTACCATAGCGGCGCCTTCGGGGGTGGTTTGGCCATCTTGAGTCACTGGCCTATTGAGGAAAGCACCATGTTCAAATATCCTCTCAATGGACGTCCGACCGCCTTTTGGAGAGGAGATTGGTATGTGGGTAAGGGTATCGCATGTGCGAAGATTCGCTTTGGGCCAAGAAGAAAGGATATCATCGAGGTCTTCAACACTCATGTAAGTCGCCCTTGTTCATGAGGTTCGTGCTCTTGCCTAACGCATCTCAGACTCACGCCCCTTACGAGCCTGAACCCGTGAGTACCTACACTTGCCATCAAGTTGCTCAGTCATGGGAAATGTCGAAGCTTTTACGCGGTGCTGCTGAACGAGGACATCTCGTTGTTGGCATGGGTGACTTTAACATGCTCCCCTTGTCCATATTCCACCGTGTTATCACAGGATGTGCGCCTGTTCGCGATGTTTGGCGAATTCTTCATCCAGATAGCTCTCTTGGTCCTGCTTACCACCCTTCTGAGAAGGAACGCCACCGCCCTTTACCTACAGCTGACTTCAACCTCCTCGAGAATGGCGCAACTAGCAATTCCGTCTACAACACCTGGCGTTGGAACAAGAATCAGCAGAATCGTCTCAAAAAGGGCGATATTTGTGAAGTCCCACCTGACACGATCGACTCTAGAGGTCAACGCCTTGATTATATATTTGCTTCGACAGGTGTCGACCCTGATGCTCCAGCCACCACCCCCGGCTGGATCGTCAAATCCGCTCACGTTTCAATGACTGAACGACATCCCGACCTTCTTTGTTCGCTCTCGGATCACTTCGCCGTCCAAGCTACTCTCACCCGGCACACTCCTTCTCCGGCGCCTACTCCAGTTGATCCTCGCTCTGAGACTCCTTCTGCGGCTCTCCAGACCGGTGCGTACTTGGCTCCCAGCAGTCCAGCTAGCAGCATACATGCTGGTGATGCAGCGCAGACTGCCGATCCGGATACTCAGCTCAAGCGTGGCCGCTCCTCCAGCCGTGACTCTTTGCAAGCATCCACATACGATGAGATTCTTGGCATGATTCAAAAGTATCACTCCCGTGAACTCCAGCAACGCTTTTGGCGTGGTGTACATTTCTTTGTTGCATTGTTTATCTGGTTCGCATGTCTTGTTGCTGTGTGGTTCAGCCCTGAGAATTTTGTTGCATTCATCCTTATGCTGATCAGCAGTCTAAGCTTGGTTGCAGGCGTTATCGATGGCCTTCTCTCCCTACTCTTCTTTTCCTGGGAGATTCGCGGTTTGAAAGAATTTGAATGGGAAATCCGTAATGCCAAGGCTGTAGCTTCGGGTGACCCTACTGCATTGATGGACTCCGAGGCATATCTTACTGGGCAGAGACCCAAATCTCAATGATGGAAGAAATAATAGGAACTGCATATCATGTTGACTGATGACGACTTGACGTTTTTGTTTAGCACTAGGATGATGGAATGAGGATAGGATATACGTACATATGCCACTACTACGGCCTAATGCTTAATGTCTATTCATAATACTACTTTTGAGGGTTCGGAGGAGCTTACAAAACTTTTCACTGTCTCTTTATTCTCCTACTCTTTCGTGGTTCCGTTCGTTTCTGGTTCAAAAACTGTTCGAGGTGGAAGTGCTTTAGGCTGCAACTTGTACTTCAGAGACCGAGGGTGTCTCTGGCTGCGTCTGCTCAATGTAACCACCAGGTCGCATTCGTCGCCAGGTATATCCCATGAATGCCGTTTCTTTTCGAATCCTCAGTGATATCTTCTTCGTACTCTTGTCCCGAAGCAACATGTCTCGTGGGCGCTTACGCTCCTTGTGGCCGTAAAACCTGACAAACTGCTTCAACGTTGCCTTCTCGTTAGGCTGAAGGTCAGTCGCTGCATCGATATCACGGTCCATACTTCGAAGTTTGGCCGCATCGAACGGAACTTTGATGAGCCCCATGGCCTTCTCCTGCACGTGAGCTTCGAATCCAAACAGTAGCTCTTTCACGTCTTCTGTGTTGAGATATATGCCGGAGGGTATGGATTCAGACCAGTCTTCGAAAGGTTCAGACTCGTCAAAGTAATGTGCATCATCGTCGCTTTTTAGGTTAGGGGTGAATGGTGCCGGCATGGACTGTAAGCGGTCCCATTGCGTGTTCTTGAACCATCTGTGGGCTTTTATATCTTCCGCGTCACCAGGGAACACATAGCGACCACCTTAATCTCGTGAGCCCTCAAAGCCGCGGTACTTCATTTGGTATTTCCTTGAGCACAATCGGGAGTCTTTATCTTGAATCAATTGCCAGATAAGGTCTTTGCACTTTTCAGTGACAAAAGGCCTATGTGGAAATTTGAAGTTCGTTTTGAAATTCTACACCAACGTGTCAGTCTTCCTCAGCTAAGATTCAGTCAAGCATACTCACAACGATGTTTTGCTTCGTCTGTTTGCGTCCCTCTTCTGCCAGAAAGGGGGTTTGCCCATAAAGGCATTCGTAGAGGATGATGCCAATGCTCTACTAATCACATCTCCCATCGTACTGATGGCCACGAACCACTTCAGGTGCCATGTACTGGCTAGTTCCAACAACGGAGCGCGCGGCAGTGCGGTTACCGTGTCGGTTTCTCCAACCGATGAGAGTTCGCAAATCTTCATTGCCCACTGGATATCTTGCATGTCGATCGAGTCCAGACATAACGGACTGGTACCATTCGAATTGTTTCAAGATGTCCTTGCTGGTTTTCTGATCTATTTCATCCCCAGTGACATTTATACCGAGTCCTCGCACCAGTGAATATCGATGAGTGCTGTAATATGCTGCGTCGTGAGACCAGTGGTCGTCAAATGCTAGTCCGAAATCAGATATCTTCAAGTGGCCACTCGCTGATATCAGAAAGTTGTCTGGTTTTATGTCGCGATGAATGAAGTTCAATCGATGGGCCTCTTCCATAGCAAGGATCATCTCTGCAATGTAGAATTGCGCAATGGGTTCTTGCAAGATGTGTTGTCGAATGAGTAGTCCAAGAAAGTCTCCGCCGGGCATATACTCCATTACAAGATAGAGACTTGTTGGGTCTTGAAAGCTGGCGATCAATGGAACAGCCCTAGGTGAGTTGTTAGTCAAGTACTCGACATGCATTCGATCGTGTCTTATGCGAACCACTGTGAGCCTTCGGAGGCAACAAGAAAGTCCCTCTCAGCCCTCAGATGACCTTCTTGGCTGTTCCGTATCATTTCCGACTTCCGAATGACCTTCATAGCGTATACCTGTCTGGGGAAAGCATGTCCTGGAGCAGCCTTCTCACGTACCAATCTAACTACTCCAAAACTTCCTTTGCCCAAAATCTTCAATGGCTCGTAATTGTTGACTGAGAGTCCAGATTCATCCTTCCAGTCATGAGCGATGCAATGGGCTTTCATTGTTCGTAGCTCCCTCAGATGGCAGGTCTCCTGTATTCTGTACTGCACTCGAATTCTCTCTTTGTCTTCTGGTGTTATTAGCAAGCAGTTGCACAACTGAGCTTCGAGACTTTGAAATCTTAAAGCCCTCGCATTGGGTTTGTAAAGGAGCTCGTTGTAATGGGTCTCGAGGAAGATCTTGGCAGCGGAGGCTCTCTCTACAGTAGCAATTGTAGGTCGAGCTTGGATTACGCCAGCTTCCGGAATGGTACTGAGTGCTCGACCTTCGGGACTAGATCGTGTCCATGGATTCCGTCTATTGTATCGTCTATCAGCTGTTGCCCTATCCTGCTGTGAGGGAGACGATTCGACTGATGTTTTCGCCGTTGACTCTTCCGGAACTGAGGAGGGCTTAGCACTTGCTTCGGAGCAAGTAGGAGTTGATAAGTCACTCAAGGGAGTGACGTTCAACGGTTGCAAAGAACTTCGTGCCCTTGCTGGAGGAGTTCGGATCACCAATGTCGAATTGGAAGTCATGGCCACGGGGTTCGGTCGGAACTTTCGGAGTAGTTCCTTTGTATGGGGACTCTTGGGAGCGAATCCATGTTCTTGGGCATATTTCGCCAGTTGAATGGCTCTGACTTGATCTCCAGGAGGCGTGTTCAAGTCCTTTGATACCTCAACAACTATGACAGTTAGGTTTAAGTACAAACGAGGGCATCGAGATACTTACCACTGCGTCCACTGATCCTCAGGCTTTTGAGGGCACTCCGAAAAGGCTTCCCCCATCTTTTCGAGCCAACATTGCCAGGTTTCCGTACATCGAGGCCGTCAGGGCCATTCGCCTCAGAGTCCGGTGACGGTTCTAAAGCATGTTTTGAATCACATGAAGAAAGACGTATAAACTGTTGGCTGGCCTTCTTGAGGAGGGCCGGGGCCATGATGCTGCAAGATGAATGATGAAGAGAAAGTTATTGCTGCATCGATACTGAGTAAGAAAGTAGAATAAGGCTTTATTAAAGTATTAAAGAATTAACGGGAACACCGTACTCTGAAGAGAATGACACCTGAACCGTGTGCACGATAGCCTTGTTTATGTCACGGCCGGCATGTTACATGATAGATGCAGGTTAGAATACCAATCAAGGCAACAGACCACTTTATGAGAGGTTGGTTGGGGAAGTTTGATGTGGGTTGTGACTTCCTCGACCGCACTTGCCAAACGAAAGGGTAAGCAGAGGGATCATGTTTTTACATTTTCACGGCAAGAAACAATACACGAGGTCGAGTCATAAGATGAAGAGGAAAGAAATAGCATTTTATCTGCTCAACTCTACATATCCTTTCAGATGGAGGGAAAAGTATCCCACAGTAACAGCAAAAAAAGAAACAATAACCCTTTTTATCGTACGCCAATTTCATATCATGCAACGCGGGACGGTCCTCGCCCCATCATTCCTGTTTGCCATCTAGACTGCTCCCCTCATGTTTTGTATAAACACGGGCTCTTTGCAGGGCAAAAGTCCAAGGCTCCTTATCCTGACATGCGGCCCAACAGCAATCGAGCAGCACATGATGTGCATAGAAGCCTAGGAAGAGAAACGTCTCCATGTCATCAACTCGTCGCCTCCTGCCACCGCTCTGAAGGGGGTATTATACGAGACTGGTGGCGAGTCGGCAACTCAGGCTAGTGGAATTCATAGCTTGCGCTACGCTCACTTGATCTCCAGGAGCTTGACATCGAAGACCAATGTGCTGTTGGCAGGAATGCCGGGAAGGCCACGAGAGCCGTAGGCGAGGTGGGCAGGGATGGTCAGACGACGCTCACCACCAATGGCCATGCCGACGACACCAATGTCCCAGCCCTTGATGACCTGACCCTTGCCGGCCTTGAAGGAGAAAGGCTTACCCTTCTTGTTGGCTATTGAATGTCAGTAAAGCTGCGCCAGTAGTGAAACAATGGAGTACTAACCATCGAACTGCTTTCCGTTCTGGAGCTTGCCAATGTATCGGACACCGACGGTATCGCCGTTCTTGACAGTGCGGCCGTTACCGATGGTTCGGTCGTCGATGGTGACGCCTTGAACAACCTTAACGCCGGTGGCAGGCTTGGTGTCCTTGCCCTGCTTGGCCTTCTCGGTGGAACCGGTAGGGCCCTGCTCGAGGTTCTTGGCGAACTGAACCTTCTTAGCATCCTTCTTCTCCTCGGCGGCGACAGCCTCGCCCTGGTTGTTCTTGAGCTTCTTTTGCTGCTTCTTGGAAAGCTTAGCATCGTCCTTGGCCATGAGCTCATCGAGACCCTCGGCCTCCTCGGCGGCGCGCTTGTTCTTGCCCTTCTTGGCAGCAACAAGCTTGGGGGCCTCCTCCTCATCAGTCTCAATCTCCTGGATGCGGGGGTCCTCAAGGCCATCGAGGTCATCGCTGGCGTCACTGTCGTCACCCTCGAGGCCGTACTCGAGCTCATCGGGGGACAGGTCGTACTCGTCCTCGTCCTCAGAGTCCTCATCCTCATCGTCGTCCATGATGTAGTTTCCGGTCAGGTAAACAGTGTGGGAACCGGTGACAACGAAGAAGACCTTCTCGCCGTGGTTGACGGTGATGTCAAGAGGCTGCTGGTAGTTCTGGAATAAAGTTAGTTGGTTGTCTTGATAGAGCATTGGCTACAACTTACCCTCTCGGTGTCAAGAGTGCAGATGACAAAGTTCTCGAGGTCGGCACCCTCCTCGCTGTCATCGTCGGAGTCCTCGTCGTCCTCATCATCGTCCTCCTCGGTGGCCTTAGCCTTGCCCTTGGACTTGCCGTTGGGCTTAGCATCCTCCATCTCCTCGTCGGACTCCTCCTCCTGGGCGGATTCGAGAAGCTTCTTGATGGCGGCAGCCTGTCGCTGCTTCTTGGCCTTGACGGGGTCGCTGGGGCCACCGTTGGCCTCCTCATCAGAGTCCTCCTCGTCGTCAGAGCCGGCAAGCAGAGCCTTCAAGGTCTCGTCGTCAATCTCCTCATCATCCTCATCCTCCTCGTCGAGATCAGTGAGAGCGCGCTTGACAAGGCGCAGGGTAGAGCGAGGGACGGTGGGGATGTTGCCCTCACCATCGGCCTCAGGCTCCTCTGTAGGGTCGACAGCAGCCATGGTGATGCGGAACTGCAAAGTTTTACGGTTAGAATTTTGGACTCAATTGGTAGGGCAGACAGCGTCGCAAATGATGCGCCGAGGACCAGACACAAGCCCGGTCGTAAAGACGCATCACATCGCATCAGGAGCGCCTTGGAGCATCGAGAAATAGACTTACAGAAGCAGGGAACTCCATGGCGGCAGGAATCAAGATCTCTCCAGGAGGGACCTCGAGGCCGTAAACGGGACCAGGAACAGCAGACATTGTGACAGTTGTGTGATTACTTTTGTGTCAAAAAGACTATAGGTGTATAAAGGGAATGGGGTAGAGAATGGAGAATTAGGAAGTAAGAGAAAAGATGAAGAGATGATGTTGGGATGAAGTTTTGTTAGAACTCTCGCTCACTACGAAAGAAGAAAACTAAGAATCGAGAAGCATCCTCCAAAGCTTCGAAATTTTTTTCGGGGCTCGACAGGTGCCCCCACTGGGAAGAGCACCTTCTGCCAATGGGAGTTTGCGATAAGAATTCTTATCTGAATGGGGCGGTCGCTGTCGCAGCAACAGCAGACAGTATCCGCTCTGGTGCAGATTTTCCCGCCGCAAACTCCACTATCCAGCGAAGGCAAGGAAAGAGCCTTTGAGAGCCTCCGAGGAAAAGACGGTAACTTTACTGAGCGAGTCAAGCGCGAACAAGTCGAGTTTGAAGACAAGAGGCAAGAGCAGGTATATTTACTAATCATCGCAAAGTATATTCGTCTTATCTTGAGAACAATCAATAACTTAGTACACTGCTTAATACCATGAACATCGATACTATTACAGGGTAGCGGCCAGACTAAAAGATGACGTCTATCCTTCGGTCTCGTCAACTTTAACTTGTCTAACTAATCCTTCTTGCTCTGATTCTTCTTGGATGGCATCAAACTCAAAAACCAAGCCTGAGCAATATGCCATGCAATGGTTAAGAAGAACTTGCGCTGGCCTTGATCATACAATTGAGGTCGATCCCCAACGTCAGTCAGCATTGAGCCCATACTAACAACAGGTTTTGGCCAATATTTGCTGTTGGCGTAGGCATAAGCAACCATCATATCGTTGCCATTGGTTATCCCACCTATGATTCTGTTAGCCATTGGCGTACGGGTGTTCAAGCAAAGACATACCACTTGTCCACAAGTTGCTATCTTGAATCCATCGATACTTTTCTCCCACAAACTTAACATTTGGATACTTCTTCCTCAGATCATCCTGTAGTCCTCGAGGCCCACTTACACTCTTCCCATCAAGTATGCCTGCTGCACCACACAGGAAGACACCAGTGCAAACACACAACACATCAACACCCTCTGTGTTGAATTGATCCCTCAGCCACCTGGTTGCATCCTCCTCAAAGTCATCGCCTGGTTCTGTACCAGGAACAACGACGATGTCCAGTTTGCCTGGTGCAACATCCTCATCTTCGTATGTGCGTGTTGCGCGGATGGTGAGATCAGCAGTCAGAGCTACATCTGGGAAGAGCTTGGGTGATGTGATGTATGTTATCTTGATGCTGGGTGCCATCTTGCCAATGTGAGCTGGCAGAGGTAAGAGGCCAAGATATTCTTTCGACATTGAGGCAAGTACATCAACTGTCGCGAGGTCGAGGAGTTGTACGCTTGAGGGCATGAAAACGCCGATACGTAGTTGCTTAGATGCCATCTTAAAGGTGCTAGATGGGAAAGAAAATATTGATATTGATACTAAGCAACAGGATAATGTCTTCCATCGACCAAGACTTATATACTTTTTATATGATGTATTCCAGCGTCTCTAGTCTGACTTACAATCCGTATGGCCAAGGAAATAGCTTCAAGATATCGGACGGTAATGGTCCCGTCGCGAAAAATGTCTCCGAATGCTGTATTAGTCCCCCGGCCCCCCTCTCATTGGCTCAATTGACTTAACATCCGAAGGCCTTCGGCGCCGAGTGACTCCACATAACCAGTTTTACTCTGTAAGAGATTGTATTGTACCCGAGTCCCAGATAGCCATGAGACGTCTTTATGCCTGTTCGATGAGGTTCAGTATTATTACTATATTATTTCGACCTCTCATTACCACTCAAGTCATTAGTAGCTGTATGCTCTATTATGCCCATGTATTATTATTACCTATCCAGTTATGCATCATTCATTGCAACATTGCCACAAAGTAACCTCCACTGCGGCGCAATTATGCCATATCATCCACCTTCACAATCTGTATCTGCTGTCTCGTCGCCTTCTTACTCACAGTATAAACCAAATCCTGGCCCCAAAGCTGGCAAACCAAAGCCTGGGCGCTGGGAATAGTACCATACAATGGCGCAACGACCGGAATAACGAGATAATCATACCAGTTCCTCTTCAGGGACCGTCTTGAAAAGTCCATCGTATCAGCCAAACCGGCCTTGACCATCTCCCTCTCACGAGTAGCAACACAGACTTGGTGGTAGCTCTCGTAAAGAGATACGTAGATTCCAATTTGGAAGAACCCGTAGATGCGGATGATATTGCACCAATCAAAGATCCAAGTAAGGTTTCGTGGATCGTCGTTGTTTTCTGTAAGCTTTACGTACAGCGCAGAAGAAAGGACCAGAATTGCCATGTGGACGGGGAGAAAATGGGCTTCGAAAAGGCGATGCATCATGTAGAAGATGTGCTCCCAGTGCGGTTGTTCAACAGTATCCTTGTGAATACCAGAAAAGATACCATTCTCAACATGAGGTTGACCAATCTGCTCGTCTATTAAAAAAGTTTCGGGAATAGCGACATCGTTGGCGGCAGAAAGTGTCTGATGAAGAGGCTGATAGGCGCGATGAGTCTGCTTTCGATCCTTCCACAGTTGGACAAGTTTGCATAGTGCAAAACCAGTATCAAGAGCACCCCACATATGACGGAGAGCCTGCTTGTAACGGGCATGAGCGTCCTTCAGGAGACCACCACCACCGGTGACATTGCTCTGGCTAATAGGGCTGTAGATGACTCGACTTGTCAAGTTGCCATTGAGTGCAAAGAAACACTTGATATACATATGCAAATCTTCACCAATAGCTTCGCTGCCGCAATCCCAGCCACCAACTCGATCAATCAAGTCAAGTGGAAGAGAGTACACGGAAGTAGGTGGCGCAATAGATGATCCAGGGTACAAACCAGACATTCCAGCGGCTCCCCATAATATGTCAGCGACGCGAACAACAGCTGGGACCGAATGAGCGTTTCGATCGAAGATCATAGGGGCTGAGTAGACGGTAGTCAATGCTGTCTCAGAATACGACAAGTGCATATTCGTTAGGATTGTAAAGTAGTTCGACGAAAGATGACTATCGGCTAGAAAAGAGTGTTAGCAAAACGGTATAGACTAGAAACAGGAACAAACATACCATCAATACCCGTGACTATGATATTGTTTCTTAGAGTTGAGGGGTATTTCTCGCTTAGTTTACGAGCAGCCCATCCGATATTGCTTCCCTTTCCAGCAGCCTCTCCAGGAACATCTGAAGGATGAAGAGTGAAGTCGAGAGATCGAAACCGTTTGGAAAACTCTTGAATTAGGCCGAGAGCCTTTGTCTCAGCGGTGCTCTCTCGCTGTTCCATTCCAAGATAAACCTAGCAGAACGGGTTAGAAATCACTTCAGTGGTACAATTTCAGTTTATACGTTCAAACGACTTACATCATAAGAATAGTGAGCTTGTGGGTGGGACGCCAAAACGTCCAGTGTCTCTCTGAGTGTATCGGTCTCTTCTTTGTAGTTGGGAATAATAATTGCATGGACTACGTTGTCGTTGGCTCCTGGCACACCGTCCGTGTAGAAATCGGGATCGCAATCGCCTGCTTCGCTGGTGGTTGACGAACTGGTACTGGTGCGACTGGATATGAGAGTCTCAGAACTCGAAGCAGAAGTGTACGAGTCACGACGTGACGCAAGTCTTTTCAGGTCAAGTAATGAATCGCTACGCGCCGCTCGCTTCATGTATTGTGTGAGATTCCATATCGTCCAACACGCCCGGAGAGGGAAGATGCAGACGAGGACGTGAACAAGAAGGCAGTAATAGGCGAAAAGGTAACTCCAGGAACCTGCGCCTATGGTTGAAGTTGATGGATAAAGTGCGTCCTTACCGTCTGTTTGATCGTAGCTGTATTGTTGCTGCTCAAAGGTTGAGTCGCGGGAGACGACCCAGTAGCAGAGAGCACTGAGAGCAATCATGCTCAGGCCTCCCGCGCGTTGCGCGAACCACGTAAACACAGTCATGGTGTTTGATGCTGCCGGGAGAGACCGTCGTCCAGACAGATGAATCTGTAGACACAGACAGGTATGTAGCTGGTTAAGAAGTTGAACAACTTGAAATCAGTATGGCAGTAACAAAGTGAAACGGAAGGGCAGACACAATATTCATCAGAATTAGGGGAGAGAACAGAACAAGCTGTGACGTCTATCTGCATGTGTAAGTGCTATAGATCCGAGCTTCACAAATGTAGATGCAATATGATATCGTGAAAGCAGCTAGCCCCGGGAGATTAGGGAAAGAAACGGCATAGAGAAGATACAGTGATCATCCCGAGTGCACAAATTACATGTTCCCGTCAAAGACACGGCCGCCAACCCGTATAGCACGCGCCATGGTATAGACAGTCTGATTCGGCCATGGCAACAAGATAATGATCTCTCTCGACTCCACACCCATTTAGCGAAAGATGGGGTCAAGAGACGAACACATGGAGCCCAAGTTCTGAAGAGGCCAGTCCATAATGGCTATAGGTGACTCAAGTCGAGAACGGGAGCCAGGGCGGTGTGTTTGCTGAGTGTGCCAATGCCAAGCTATGATGGTTTCTTGGTAAACAAGCTCGACGACCGTAGTTCTAATAAGCAGGCATCGTGCGATGTAGTAGATAGACCCTGAAATTCGATACCAGAGGTCTTGGACGTTGAGCTCCGGCCACTCACAATCGAGGATATGCCCATGATATAGATGCACGAGCCCATGAGACTTATAACTCCTTGCCGGAGCTAGTCCCGATTCGCATTTGATGTGCTGCAGCCAATGCTTCTTTCGTCTTTGATCGAACAATTTGAAAAGATGCATGGCTTCTTGTGACCGATTTCACCTTGAAGAACTTAAGCAACACAAAACAACGGATGACCAGCTCGAATACGGAGTGACTTTCCGAATCGAAGTCTAACCGTCATCCGATTGTTTGTAATGCGAGTAAACCCAAGATATACTGGTGATCAAGACTAGATGGTTGACCTAGCCGTTTGAACCTGACTGCAATGCTCGGGTCCAGACACTTTGACGACCAGCTAGTTTTTATGACTCGCGCAGTCCAGTCAGGGTAATAATATGTGTGTTAACGGCCATTTCTCGATAATAGTAATGGTGTAGCAGTCGACTGTTGTTGTTATCATTGCTCCCCTGAGCTTTCTTTTTGTATGCTATACCAGTGGTATATTGCATCAGCCATCATCTGAAAATCCATGCTCTCCAGAAACAATCCTATCTGGAACTTTGACTGGCACTGGTATGCAAAGACTCGGTTAAGCCATGTCGCAGATGGTGCTGCCCAAGACATCGTTGGGACATCCTCAACCCCAGTAAACAGAGATCACAGTTATCAGGCCTCCAATTTGGAACCTCGACACTTGGTTGGTGTTTGCATAGGAACGTTGATAGACAGAAAACTTTGACTGGCTAATAGTTTCGTTCACGCGGCCCTCTTGCCCCTGTCATGGTAGGGTGTCTGTCGCAAAGCCTTTTGGTAGTTGTGATAGCTGGGACCCTGTTCATCAATAACATGCGGTAACTTCAACACGCGCCGCCACAACTGGATATGAACCCGCTATGACATGTGCCAAAACCACGGCGACATCTTTCGGAACCTGGTTAAGGGCTCTATGGTTATCTTCCGGCAATTGACGAGTGTATTAGTCGATGCCGATGATACACGGCTATTGTAGACCCACGAGGACAAGTGATTGGATGTCGCATTTTCGTACAGGCCCGCTCTAATACGACAATGGTAAAGCTGAAGCACCGTAGCTAAGTGTTAGGTATAATCGCGTTCGTAGTATCGTGGAAATAATAGTCACAGGGTTCGGGAAGTATTGAGCAGTAAGAGAGAGATACTGAGTGGTCAATTCGAGCTGTCTGTTGCGATAGACTGGTCTCGGGTGCCGAACCAGTATGGATGCTCGATTTTGAACCATTGTTGTTTCCCTCGGGGTATATTTTGTCAAGGGAAACTCTCCCAGCTCCCTGCCAGGGCAAATATTCCCTTATTGTTTCAACCATTTCTGTAAACGCCGTACTCCCGCTGTATATCATGCTACCGTAACGTCAAATTTGCCTCGACTGAAGAGGTTCCGATACCCAATTTCCTTGCCTAATCTTATCAAACCGAGACGAGCTGGTTTGCGGGCTCGAATGCGAATTGAAAACATAATCGAGTGATTTCACCAGTCGTGCTACCATCTATTAGGGTGCCTTCTCGAAAAGCATGTGGATTGGCTTGGCAGCCTGGAAGAATGTTAGAACAGAGAACAACGAAACACAAATTGTGGGTACAAAAGATCGAGTATACTGACATCAATAAACTTCTCGAGGTCATTGTCAAGGTTGGCCAAGTCATCCTTTCGTCGCTTGTTATCCGCGATGAGTTTCTGCTTTCGCTTGAGGAGCTCCTGTCTCTGTTGCTCGAGCGCTTCACGCTCAGCTCGCTCATGGTCGATACGCGCCACCATCAAGGTATTCTCGTCATCGTCTTGATGCTCGGGATGTTGTGCAAGGAATTCCTCAACGGGGATCAGAGGTAGTTGCTGGTACTTGTGGCTACACTGTGTTAGCGGACTGAGCCATGGCATAGCAAGAGTCTGGGCGCTGTAGCTTACTCGTAGGATTCACATGCTGTGATTTCACCTTGGAGATGTCGTTGCTCGTAGTACAGGTTCTGAAGATCAAGATGCAAACGATCGACTTCCTGACGCGATTCGGCAGTCTGTGCTTTGGTATCACGGGCTTCGAAGCAGACGTTTCGGTGCATTCCTTTCAACTGGGCCAAAGTCGCGAAGAGATGTCTCTGTTCCTTGTATAATTCATCTAGCGCCTGGTCTGATGCAGGTCCTTGGCTGTAGATTTGCTCGCCGAGGTTGATGAAGGTGGTAGCTTGATCGCGTGCCTGTTCGGAAGTCTGCAAGATGGTGCGGAGCTTCGGATCCGTTACGATTTTATCGATCGCCATCTTTGCGTATGGGCGCGAAGTATTTAAGTCGTAGGAGGTATGACGAAGTGTTCTTTGTTGATATTGCGATCGATGCTCGAAAGAAATGGGATGGTTTGTTTGTTCTGCAGGAGGGAGAATTACTTGATGAGCATAAAGGTGGGGCTCTGAATTGTACATCACTAGAACAGCACCTACCAAACCTAACGACAGACTGCGCTCTACAGGTGACAAAGTTAGATGGAGGTGTGAGCTATCTTTAAATTTGAAATAATTCAATTATCAAATAAGACAAATAGAGCACAGCAGGCAGATAGAAGTTAGTAGAAACAGATTTTATATTCCTATTCAATTTGTGGTATAGAAATCTAAGTCTCAAGAGCCTATTAGAGATCTGTTTGCTTCACTTATAACTTCACTTACACGCCAGAAGTCACCTCTAGTACCATCTGCTTAAACACACACGTTAGACAAAGTCACAGTACTTTGGACAACATACGCGAATATAATCTTTGTCTGCTCTCAATCATGGTACCTGGCCATTGTGCGACTGCAGCTCACTGACTCACATCTCCTCAAGCAACCCTATTGATTCGCATGTCCTAACCAATCCAACATGGGCAGACCTACAGATAGAGACACAGACGCTGTTATACCGCCTAAGATCAACGCATAGATCAAATATAGTCCCTGCGTCTACTAGTCTGCTGGTAAACAAGGCGGTGACATTAAACAACCAATGCTGGTTTAGAGAAAGCGAGTCATCCCCGTCAGCCTGCATCTTTAAATCTCCGCAGGGTTTGGACATGTGAGATCTGAGGACGTGATCTCGAAACGATAGTCTTGTACATGATTTGACGATTTGTTGGATATCTATCAATAATGGTTGAGACTAGCTCCAGATTAAACCCCATATCATCCCAAATGTATCCGTACATAAGCATGAACCCGCTCCGACCCCTTTCTGCGCGGGGCCACCGGATAGATATTGCGGATGATTTTAGAGGAGAGTATCCGTATATCTCACTCAGCTAGAATGTGATGATATCTAAACGTCAGCTGATACTATCTCTGACGGCCTCAGCTGTAATCTTGGAGTCGATTTCTTTAATTCTGTAGCTCAGGAACAGGAACCAACCAGAAAGAACAGCTCAGCTGCAAGTAGTCCTTGGATGCATCGGCGGCGTTTCCAGATTCGAGTCCTATTGGCGCCAGTAAACACCCTCCAAAATCTATAAGCGGGCCGTGGCGAGCTGTGGTTTTACCGAGCTATCTTGTGAAAGTAACGAGATTCTATCGCGAGGTCCATGTCTTACTATGAAGGGTTTGGATTGGTAGAAACAAAAGAGTCTCTTGGTCAGGAGGATATGTTCCTTCTCTGTGCCAACTCTCTGATTCGTGACTATCGCTATCAGCTGAGAAATGGAATGAATGTTGTTCCAGAGTACATCCTGTCTCTGCCTTATTAAATGGCTGCCCAATAAACGATGCAGTCGTTTTGCCTGTGGCGTCCGTTGAAGTAACCCAACAAGGAGACGCCAAGACCGCCCCCGGTACCGTCATTTCAGGTGCTGGGATCAATCCAGTTCTAGTTCCTTTTTTTCCCTCTTGACTTCTCAACCATCATGCGTCTTGTCCTTGTCATTGTTCATTCCTTTCTCCTCTGAACTATCTATTCTTCTCTCCTTCAATTCTACTCTACTGCACTACTCTTGAATCTTTAATCATATGTTAACTCTCCTTAATTCTTTGAAACCCTTCCTCAACAATCGTCTCATCTTTCCCCATCAACCAAGGCTTGGCTCTCCGGCTTATTCGCAGATCCTTATCCTACTGAGAAAGAGAAAAAAACGAGTGCTGGACTATTTCCGCCAACCAAACTCGGCTATCGCTGTCCCCGCGTCCAGTTAACCGCAGGGGTTCTTTCCATACTTCACCCAACTTGTCCCGAGACTTGCTGATTCAACAACAACCAATTGCACTCTTCATTCATCACTCGTGCTCTCGACAAAGCCTCTCTCTGCATGTGAATTATCCAGCAAACTTCACCAACCGATTAACAGCGTCACTTGATGCATTGAATCTACTCGTCGACATTACAGTTGCAGCGTTACAACGCTTGCCAGCTTACTGTACTTCTCTTGTCCAATTGTCGCGGCATAAACAATACAGAATTTCGTTAAAGTTATTAAGCCGCCGCCATGTCCGACGTTACCACCGCCATCACTTCGGCCTGTGCCTACAAGGCTCGTGATAGCGATAATATAGCGACAACATCTGGTTCCGATATCCGACCCGACGCCGAACCCCGAAAGCGACGACACTCTTTCTTCATTCCTAGGAGACGATCCATTGTCGGCCATATAATGGACGGCGAGGAGGGTCTCTTGCTCAAAGTCGACTTGTTCCTTTCGGAGCTCGAGCGCCGTCTCGACTTTATCGAGAACTATGTCGACCTCAGCAAGGACTCGAGCATCTCGCGCACCTTTTCCACCCTTCAGGCTGTTCGGTCAAGATGTTCTCACGCCTCAGAAGAAGTTCTTGGCGCCGGAAGACGTCGTCTACACATCATGGTTGACACCCTCGAGACAAGATACAAAGAGACTTTAGAAGCCGCCGAGTCATTGAACGAAAAGGCTCATATGGGAGTCGACCTGCTTGAGACTATGCTCTCCGACTTTGAGACCCGCGCCTACAAGTTGCGCGAGCAGGGTTTCGCAAATGCCGCCAACGCCGCCGAGGCTTTTATGGACGAGGGACGTCGAGTCGCAAACGAGGGTATCGAGCGCGCAATCCAAGCCGCCTACTCTCTAGAGGAACATATCCAGCAGGCTATTGTTCTGGCCAAGGAAGGACGTCTTCTTTCCTATGACGACCTCCCCTCTCCTTGGCGCAACAACCCCCACATCCACAAGGGTTATCGCTTCACGGAGTCTAAACTTGATTGTATTCGCTCAGCCTTTGATCTGTCCAACGAGTCGGTCAACATTTGGTCCCATGCGCTCGGTCTCGTATTGGTCCTGGCCATTGCGCTCTACTTTTATCCTAATACTGCCAACTTTAATCTCAGCAGCAAGTCCGATGTGTTTGTCGCCGGAGTCTTTTTCGTCATGGCTTGCTTGACACTTGTCTGCTCTACAATTTGGCACACCATGAACGCCGTGGCTGATGTGGATGCTATTTCGACCTTTGCCTGCGTGGATTATACTGGTATCTCGCTATTGATCGCTGCCTCAATTATGACGACAGAATACACGGCTTTCTACTGCGATCCCCTTAGCCGGTATACCTACATGGGTCTAACAGCTTTTCTTGGAATTGGTGGCGTCATTCTCCCTTGGCATCCTCGGTTTA
This sequence comes from Fusarium coffeatum, assembly GCF_003316985.1. Taxonomy (NCBI): domain Eukaryota; kingdom Fungi; phylum Ascomycota; class Sordariomycetes; order Hypocreales; family Nectriaceae; genus Fusarium; species Fusarium coffeatum. The sequence continues at coordinate 65,282 of NW_022157996.1, forward strand.
ATGGTGCCGACATGGCTTGGGTTCGTGTCGCTTTTTATGTCGGTCTAGCTTTGACTGGATTCCTTCCCATGGTTCAGCTTGGATGGACTCACGGCCTTGACTTTGTTTACGACTTCTACTCTCCCATTTCCAAATCAATGCTTGTCTACTTTTCAGGTGCCGTCGTCTACGCCAGCAAGATCCCTGAGAGATGGTATCCCGGTTGCTTTGACTACATCGGCGGAAGCCACAATCTCTGGCACGCTGCCGTCCTCGGAGGCATCCTGTTCCATTACTCGGCTATGCAGACATTCTTTGCCAATGCTTTCCACCGAGCTGAGGGTGGCTGCCCTTCCTACTAAGAAGCTGAAACATGAGAATGGCGTTTGCCAACGAACCTACCACCACCTAGTCGGGCCTTTCCACGACGATTGAAAGTATCGCATAGTTGATTGGCTCTGCCACATATCGGCAAGCTCGATTCGAGTTATGATCAACTCTGCTAAACCGACGGTAAAACTGATTGCAGCGCCGCCTGAGTCGCAATATACTTTGGCCGAGTACTTATCTTGTATCTCACTACCTCAGTCTTCGGTTTCGACCAGCAGCGATACTATCAGGGAGCAGATCAAGAACAGCACGTTCGTCTGCCACGTTCCACATTCACGTTGACGAGTATCTACGATTTGACGATCATAACGTGAGTGACGGTAAACAAAAGTCGCACTTCAACTTCCTTTTCGGGGAGCTCAAGTCTTATGTCGTCTGACGAAAAATCACATGCATGTAAGCCGGCGTTGAGTTTGATTGATAGAGTGTTGAAGTCCAACACATGACATGATGTATGTGCGAACCAGAAACCACACTTTCGCTTTGTTTCGCTTCGATTCACATGTAAATAGATAATAGATAAACCAAGTAGTCGTATATTCATTCATTAATTCATCGCAAGTATCTGTGCTTTTAAGAAGGTCCTAGTGCCTATTATGAACCCTTTCATCATTCATGTTCCATCATGTTCCTCCCAATCATAACGCATTTGATCATTAACCATAAACAAAACAAAAAAAGCAAAACAAAGCCTGTCCAGTCTTGTCTGTTGCAAAACCCTGGAAGGCGTAATGGCGGTATTCAATAAGGCTTCCGCCGCAGGATCCATAAGCTTATGAGCTGTTGTACAAGGGACTCAGCTCGAGATTAGATTCCGATTCGCGAGGTGGTATTAAGACCCCTGCCCATGCTGTGCCTCTACTCTGTGTCATCTCGGGACTCAGGGCTATCGAGCAGCATAAGATTAGGTTAGCCTCGATTAGAGAGCGTGAGATACGATCTCGGCATAAACATCATCCGGAATCTTCTTGATAATGCCAATAGTGACGGATTTGACGAGATCCGCATTGAGCTGGGGGAACGATCTCAAGACCTTGTTCGGGCTGACGAATGTTAGCAGTCATTCCGATCAGAGCTCTGTGTGCAATTCTTACCTGGGTGACTGTAAGATCTGTGACCGCATGATAGTGAGTTGTGCCACGATGCAAACAATGTTGAGATGCGGCCCATAGGCGAACAGAAAGTCCCACAGCCGTAGGACTTCGGGGAGAGGAGGTGTACAAGCGCATAGCGTCAGGACAGAGGGGAAAGCGTAGATCTCGGCTGAAAGCCCCTTTGCAGTAAGATACATGCTCAGCTTGGGGTCTACAATTGCGAGTACTTTATCCACAAGGGCAAGACCTCGATGGACACCATCCATAGCACCACGGATGTAACCAGGACATTCGCGAGTTAGTAGCGAGTGGAATGCTACAAACGCTTCTGCCTCACTACGAGCTGCATAGAGAAAAGGGGCAGCCAGAACATTCATACCCTGAACGTAGGTGCCAGGCTCCAACGATCTAGCGCCAGCGCCAGATTCGGAGCCTTCTGTAGTGAGCGTCAAGGCACGAGCGCGGTTTCGAGCAGTAGGAGAGGATGTGCTTGCGTTTGAGTGAGAACGGCCCGAGATACTACTGCCACCAGGAAGCGAAGCTCGGCTGCTGGTGGGACGGCTTTGGCGGGTTTCCTCGCGGGTGTCATGGAGCTTCCACGCAATTGCGTTGAGGAGCCGAATAAGACTGGCCTCGCTGACACGGCGGCGGAAGAGAGGATCTGTTGTAAGAGTACGGAATGTGTCGTTACGGATTTTGGAGTAGGCTGGGGAAGCGCCTCGGTGAATGAGCGCGAGATAGTCGTCGGTCGATAGAATAGGGGCATCGAGAAGGACGAGCCAGACGTATATTCTCAACGTTGACTGCAAGACTATTAGTTTCAAGAACCAACCGGTAATGAATTGTTTTTGGTCTTACCATGCCATCTTCAGCACTCTTGACACCTTCATCAATGACCTTCCAGCGCGCACTCTCCAAAGCGCCCAAGAAATCCCCATCAGTCGGCCCCTCGCGTATAATCTGATGCAACGGTAAATGGCCATGCGAGAAGACGGGCTTCTTACTCCCGGCACGTTTGCTAGCCGTAACAACGTTCATCTGGTGTACGAGGGGCGGGGTGGCATCGCTATTAGCTCGGCCTCGTTGGGGCGAGCGATTAACGTTCTGGTTTGAAAGTGGAGGAGTCGATTTTGTTGGTGAGGCGCTTCCATTGCTTTTGGCATTAGAATTGGAATTGGTAGTGGCAGTGACAGTGGTATCACGCTGATCGTCGCGCTGTCGCTGCTGGGAGATGAGGGAGGGCGTTGCCTGTTCGCGGGCGCGGGCGCCGAGAGTATGTGCGGATTGAAGACGACGAAGGGCGCGATGAGTGCGCGGCGATGGCGGGGCTTGGAGTTGTGTTGTTACAGGGGCGGGAAGCGAGGGGATTGACGCTTTGAAGCTGGCGTTGAGGTTGGAGTTTGATGAAGGTTCCGACATGGCTGTTGTGATATTGAAGAGTGTCGCTGAAGTGCTGCGACAAGCATAAGAAGACAAAGAAGGGAGGAAGTATTATACAAAAGATTCAAGGAGAATAAGTGACGAGGTTGTCGAATATAGCTGCCCAGTGATAATTATTACTAGGGCTGATGTCGTTGAAAGGATCGAAATGTGTAGTGTTTTCCCTTAGCGGGGAGGCTGGAGGTTGATTAAAGTCTTGGAAAGGGCACTCAGCAGCACAAGGGAGGAGAGGGAAGGAGACAAAAGATGTCGCCGGGGAGACAAATTGATTGAATCAATCGTGTTTGTTTCGCGTTTTCAATTAAACCTGCATCCAATTATTGTATTAATTAAAGATACCTATATATATAAGGTTAATAGTTTCAACGGTTCTTTGATATTGAACCTTTTTAAATGTTTCGTCATGTCTAGTGCCACGCTCTCAGCGCAACGTCTTGTTCTTTTTCTTGGTTCATGGGACTGGAATGCACGTAATTGAGAGGCTGGTTATCAGCTACATGCTATTTTGAGATTACGATCGGGGCTGGTCAGGCCGATCCACCGACTTCACATGCATTTCAACAAGGATATATATATTGATCCAAGAATAAGAAGGATCTAAGAATGAAATAGATATTGGGTGTTGGATATCAAAGAATACCATCTTGTCAAGATCATATATGTCATCATGCGATACAGGGCAGAATCCTAATCAATACTGTCTGTTGTAGGCTAGACTATTAACTTGTGGTTTCAATACAAGGGCCAAACAAATGCCACTGTCTCTTAAGTTACGGCAACCTACTCTATAGTTTAGTACAATTCCCTATCAATTTCCTAGAAGGAATAGTTCTCTTAATAATACTAGACCATCGCTAATCTGCTTCGATCTCAGTCCAGTCCAGTCCATGTCATGACTCTGGCTTATTCAAGGATTATTTTAGTGATAGACCGTGGGGTTTAGTCTAGTTTACTCAGGCCGTTGCACTATTACCATGATAGGTAAAGTGGCGATTGCGACATCGGTCATGCCAAACATAAACACCCATTTTTATATCATTCTTCCTCTCAGAAGTTGGTCAACTCTTGATCCTTGAGCAGAAAAAAAGATGGAGAATATTACTGGAAAAAGATTATGGCTCTTTGATAGCCTATCATGTATCCACGCAATCCCGATTGCCGATAGTCCGGATTACCAAGTCAATCCCCCGATTTCTTTGAAATTTTACATCATGAATAAATAATGTAATGCAGTTCTTACCATCGCATCTTTCATACTTGAATGTCGTCTTCACCCCTACAATATTCGTCAGCGGCATGACCTAACCTCACAGACACCAGCTGAGCACCGTTGATATCTTATTCGCTAGAGCAATATCTTCAGCTCAAATAAGCTGTACACCCACTTCTATATTAAAACAGCTGGTTGCAGTATCACCTGGCACTTTCAACTTGACAAAGATCCACTATCGCTGGGGCATTTACAAGCAGCTATCTGCCATGTTCCGACTATTATAAACATTGTTTCATCTTATCGCAGGCTCTGGCAGCCTCGCCAGTTTTGTTTCGGGACCTACCTCTCTAACACAAAGTTACAACACTAAGAAACATATCGACTGCTACAATGACAGGCCAGAGGAAACTGGGCCATGGCCTAGCTAAAGTCCTCGGCATCAAACTAGACGACCAAAACCAAGACCGCCCAGAAACAAGTGATCAATCGGTCCTCTCATCACAAAGCGGCAGCTCATTCTACGAAACCGAGCCCACATCAGCAGAATGGGTCAAAGAACAAATTCCGTCCAAAGAAGATCTCATCACTTACGGTGTTTCATTATTCCCATTCTCAAATTGGATCAGTCACTATAATCTGCAGTGGTTTGCAGGTGACTTGGTCGCTGGTATTACGATTGGCGCAGTTGTGGTACCACAAGGAATGGCTTATGCCATGCTTGCCAACTTGGAACCACAGTTTGGTCTTTACTCATCCTTCATAGGGGCTTTGATCTATTGGATATTTGGGACATCTAAGGATATCTCGATTGGTCCTGTTGCTGTTCTTTCTACTGTTGTCGGCAACGTTGTTCATGACATTCAGAACTCTGGGCAAGACATACCGGCTCATGTCATTGCATCCGCCTTGTCCATCTCCGCCGGGTTCATTGTTCTTGTTGTTGGAATGCTCAGGTGTGGATGGATTGTGGATCTCATCTCTATTACCTCACTCTCAGCTTTCATGACTGGCTCTGCTATCACGATCTGCGTTGGCCAACTACCAGCCTTACTTGGACTATCCGGCTTTTCGACTCGAGAATCACCATACAACGTCTTTATGAACACTATCGAGCACTTGGGAGAGGCGAGCTGCGATGCTATCATCGGGTTATCAGCCTTATCTATCTTGTACCTTTTCCGACAGGGGTTTACGGCCGCGGCCGAGCGATACCCCAAGCATAAAAGGCTCTTGTTCTTCACCAATACCATGCGAACGGTGTTTGTTATCTTGACATACACGATCATTAGTTGGGCTTTGAACAGACACAGACGAGAAGATCCCCTCTTCAACATTCTAGGAGCTGTGCCTACAGGGTTTCAAAACGTTGGAGTGCCCAAGATCACGACAGAGCTGATTTCGGATTTCGGCCCCTATCTGCCAGCAACCGTTATAGTCTTACTTGTCGAGCACATAGCCATCTCGAAATCCTTCGGGCGAGTTAACAACTACACGATCGATCCCTCGCAAGAAATGGTTGCTATTGGAATGGCCAATCTCATTGGGCCCTTCGTTGGGGCGTTTCCATCCACGGGATCTTTTAGTCGCACTGCAATTCAGTCCAAGGCTGGCGTGCGAACACCTGCTGCTGGCATAGTTACTGGACTGGTTGTTCTGCTTGCAACATACCTGTTGACGACTATCTTCTTCTACATCCCAAGTGCGGCTCTTGCAGCTGTTATCATACATGCAGTTGGTGATCTCGTTACGCCTCCAAACACCATCTATCAGTTCTGGAGAGTTTCACCAGTCGAGGTGTTCATTTTCTTTACCGGAGTGATCGTTAGCATATTTGCCCATATCGAAGCCGGACTTTACGCCACCGTTCTCTTTTCAGGCGCTGTGCTCATATATCGAATTCTCAAGGCGCACGGCAGGTTTTTGGGCAAAGTCAAGGTTCACTCAGTCATTGGGGATCATGTCATTGGCGACGATCACCGCAAAGTCGTCGGGAAGTTTGGGACGACGGAGAATCTGGATATTTCCGCAAGAAATGTGTTTCTGCCGCTCGATCATGACGACGGCTCAAACCCAGAAGTCGAAGTCGATCATCCATACCCTGGAATCTTCATCTACAGATTCTCTGAAGGCTTCAACTACCCGAACGCCAATTCTTCTCTCGACTATCTTACCGATTTTATCCAGTCAAACACACAACGAAGCAGCCCCGAAGCATTCGAGCGACCAGGAGATCGACCATGGAACAACCCAGGCCCGAGGAAATCTGCCAAGCGACCTGCTCACGTGGATCCAGACTCGACGCTCCCGACATTGAAGGCGGTGGCTATGGATTTTAGCTCCGTTAACAATGTTGACATTACGGCTATACAGCGATTGATCGATATACGAAATCAACTTGATTCCTATGCCTCTCCTGATGGAGTCGACTGGCACTTCGCATGCATTAACAATCGCTGGACCAAACGGGCTCTCATAGCAGCAGGATTCGGAGTTCCTTTCAGACCCGAGGAAGAGGGAATTCATCGCAGATGGAAATCGATTTTCAGCGTGGCAGAAATTGGAGACAGAGACTCAGCTCTGATCGAGGAAACGGACTATCACGATTTCACACCAGTCATAGAGGAAGAGCCATTGATAGGAGGCATGCCCTCTGCGCAATCTTATGGATCTATGTCATCGGGAGAGTTAGAAAAGCAAAGACGGAGAGGTGCCGTGGTTCACGGTCAGAATAAGCCGTTATTTCATGTGGATTTGACGAGTGCTTTGCAAAGCGCCATCGCCAATGTAGAAGGGAGGCCGGCTCAGGAATAATGATATACATGAGGAAACGAAGAAATGAAAAGAGCAAAGCATATTGATGATGTGTTGGTTTTAGTTATAGACAGACATAAAGAAGGCAAGCGAGTCGGTCATTTGTTACATGATATAGATTTCATATACCGGCTTTACATGGATGGTCACATATTTGTTATAAGTCAAAGCTGACGATGCTACTCATAATTACTGACTCCCACGAACATAACTGCCTGCATGCCGCTTTACGGCTGAGACTTGAATACCTGATTTCAGACCACAATATCAGAAACACCAAAAAGAAACATACAACACTGGGGATTCGCTGGTCGTCACCG